>NC_045438.1:130004210-130108144 GCF_002776525.5 Piliocolobus tephrosceles
TTAAGGTAAAAAGAATCATCTGAGTATCACCTAGTTAAAATGGCATTATTATACCCTTCTTACAGAAGAGAAAACTAAGGTAAAAAGAATTTAAGTAGGCCAGGTTCGGTGTCTCACTCCTGTAATCCCAGCACTTTGAGAGGCCCAGGTGGGCAGATTGCTTGAGCCCAAGAGTTCAAGACCAGCCTGAGAAACATGGCGAAATTTCCTCTCTATATAAATACCAAAAAAATTAGCTGGGCATGGTAGTATGTGCCAATGGTCCCAGCTACTTGGGAGGCTAAAGTTGGAGGATGGCCTGAGTCCAGGAGGTTGAGGCTGCAGTGAGCTGTAATCACACCACTGCACTCCAGCCTGGGCAAAAGAGCGATAGTCTGTCTCAAAAGAAAACAAAAAGAAAATTTAAGTGAAGGACCCAAAACACACAAGCACAGCACAGAACCTGGGATTGGACCTCAGCCTTGGGTGTCCAAATTTGTGCTCCTTCCACAGTACCACAACCCTGCCACCCAGTCACTGGAAAACATTGCCAGTAAGCCAGAAAAGAGATTATCTTGAGCAGTGCTAAATGAAGGGGGCAGGAAAGTGGGAAGGGGTAAAAGTGCCAATGTTGCAGAAACATCTGTATTGGTCAGGGTCCTAGCAAGAAAAGAATTCACATCCAAACGGGTGTTTTGACAAAACTTTATAAATAAAAAGACTATTTTGTTTATAAAATAAAAGACTATTTCTAGAGGCCAGAGCAGGATTAAAGGAAACTGCAGCACTAGTAGCAACAATGGGACTAGCAACAAAGGAAACCCGTGATCCCCCAAGGCCTAAAGAGTTGAGAGCTAGAGGAAATAGAATGACTAGGGCCAGGTTGAGAACTGGAGATGCAGGCTGCTCAGGGAGCTACAACTATGGCAGCAGACAACCACAGTCAGGAACAGGGCCAGGTGGGGAGCTTCTCTCCCCTTCTGCCCTCCCATCTCCTGCTGTGCCTCCCACCGGCTGAACCAAGTGGAAACTGGAGAGCAAGGGAGCCCAGGTGATAGATTCTATTGCGTTCAGCTTTCTGTGCCACAGAGCAGGGCAGAGACAAAGGGTGAATGGATCCAGAGGCAAACAAAGTAACCATCATACCGTCTGTTGTCCACTTTTTTGTGGTGCCTTTACTGAGCTGCTTTCATCCTGGATTGCACGCCAGGCTTCACATTAAAAGAATACTTTTCCAGGCCCAGCGTGGTGGCTCACACTTGTAATCCCAGCCCTCTGGGAGGTCAAGGCTGGTGGATCACTTCAGGTCAGGAGTTTGAGATTAGCCTGGCCAAGATGGTGAAACCCTGTCTCTTCTAAACATACAAAAATTAGCTGGGCGTGGTGGCATGCACCCGTAGTTCCAGCTACTCAGGAGGCTGAGGCAGGAGAATCGCTTGAGCCTGGGAGGTGGAGGTTACAGTGAGCTGAGATCGCACCACTGCACTCCAGCCTGGGTAACAGAGGGAGACTCCATCTCAAAAAAAAATAAAATAAAAAAATAAAAAACAAAAAACTAAAGAATACTTTTCCATATACCCCCAATTTCCTAAACTGCACCACACCAAACCATACCACCCCTTGTTCCTTGTTCCATCTCCTTACTCACGTGGTCACCAACCTTGATCCAACCTATCATACGTCCTTGCCTTTTCCCCACAACCAACTAAGCATTCTAATCTTTCAGATTCTGACACTGGTTTCCCTACTGGGTACACAATTTTCCCTCCACCATGGCTTTGCACACTCACAAGCAACTCTTAAGGAAATACCTTTGGCAGCTTGATTCTTCCTTAATGCCTACATTTCCCATTCCTTGCAGCATAAGCAGTGTCTGGCCCGGACCATAATGACCTTAAAAGTAGAATCTAACCACATGGACCCAAAGTCTGAGACATACCCCAGGAATAGCAAATAGAAGGCTTTGTAGGCACATAGCACTTCTACTTCCTGACTAGCATGCTAGCCAGTAAGAATTCCTCCAAACAGAGAATACCAGCCCAGAAATCCAGATGGCAAATACTTAAAGTTGGATTACTGCAGGTGCCCACCTCCTCCGCCCCACCTTAGTTCTAGCAGTTACCCTTTCATGAAGGCAGTGATCAGGCCGCAATGCCTATGCCTATACCCTTTGCAGAAGATATAGGGATTCCAGTTGTGGTGTTATCCAAATTTGTGGCCCAGCAATTTTCAGGTGAAACAAAATTGATCACTTATCTTCCTTCCTCCTTAACCAAATGCAGGAATGATCCTCGGGACAGGCCTGAAGCCTGGGCCTAAGAAATGACTTTTTAGAAATTGTCCTTGCCTTCTTCTCATTGTCATCATCTCAGGGATGCATATAAGGTTGTTTTGCACCAGTTGCTTAGAGAGGCTAGAAAGACATGTAGCCAGAATCGTCACAGAAACTAGAACTCACTGGGGAAAGGAGACCATTAAAACAAACAAACCCAACTTGAGAATGGCAAAGAAAATTCTCTTACTATTTGGTTGGCATTGTCCACAGTCAGGACCAGCTACAGAATTTGATGAACCCAGTGCAAAATGAAAATGAGAGACATTTACCAAAGAATTATCAAGAACTTCACAATGGTGACAAAAGATCATCAAACCAAGCACGGTGACATTCTAAGCACAGGGGCGTCTGTAACTACACAGCCCATATATCCATGAAGCCAGCCTTGACTACAGCAGTAAATTCCAGCAGGGAACTTTGGTGACCTGGGAAACCACAACTTACTTCCAGTTGCTTGCTGTGACACCTCTTGTTTTATGTACGCATCTCCACGCATTCTCTATACTTTGTCATTATAATAGCTTAGAGCTACTGATGTCTTTGCATCAATCACATCCCCATCTATTACAGCTACACAACAGGACCAAGAAAATGAGCAATCCCACTCCTACTGTCAGGGAACTGCCAGGACCATATTCTTATAAGGATACTGGACGACATGAAGCGCAGACAATTTTGCAGAATTTAACAATGCACTGTATGAAGCAAGGGGTAGCTCTTTATTATTATTACTACTACTACTACTATTATTATTATTATTATATGAGTTGGAGTCTCACTCTATTGCCAAGGATGGAGTGTAGTGGTGCAATCTCGGCTCACTGCAACCTCTGCCTCCTGGGTTCAAGCGATCCTCCTGCCTTAACCTCCCAAGTAGCTGGGACTACAGGCACATGCCACTACACCCAGCTAATTTTTGTATTTTTAGTAGAGACAGGATTTCACCATTTTGGTCAGGCTGGTCTTGAACTTCCGACCTCCAGTGATTTGCCCACCTCAGCTTCCGAAAGTGCTTGGATTACAGGTGTGAGCTGCTGCACCCAGCCGGGAGTAGCTCTTTTAGGCACTGTTCCATAGAACCCTGGCTCCTAGAGCAAGCTAAAGAGTTTTGCCCATGTTTGAAGACCCCTATAAAAGCAGGGGATATGGCCCCCATGGTGACAACCTCACCACAACCCCACCTCACCCCAACTCTCCCACCAGTGCATTCAGTGAGACAATCAGCTCACCAGCAGTCTGCATCTGCTCACTGGTCTTTCTGGGATACCAGCCCAGTTCACTCCTAGGGTTGAGAAAAAGTCCAAGAAGCTAGTGGTAGTTTTATTGAAAATGATCTTAGAACCAGAGCTATGAGGAGGGAAGCTATGACACAAGTGTATCATACATTACTATAATTAAGGTGACCACATCAATTTATCATCCAAAACTTTTAGTAGTGTCAGGAGGTACTGTTAATCATGCCAGGAAAACAGGTATAATCCAGAACTGTCCCTGGCACACTGAGACATATGGTAACCTGACCTGCAATCACATCACTATTTCTACTACCGTATACTCATACACTAGTCACTGTTCCCTGACTTATTTATGCAGTTTTTCTCTACAAGTGATTTGCATATGTAGTTCATATAATCTGTACTTGCAAAATATTACCTACCGTCACTCAACTATGCCTCTAACTTCTGACATCATTCTGAGTTAGAAGTTCAGCCAAAATTCTAGTTGCTGAGTCTTCTCTTCTTCCTCCTGTAAACCTGACTAGAAATACCATTCAGCTGGGCCGGGTGCAGTGGCTCAGGCCTGTAATCCCAGCACTTTGGGAGGCCAAGGTGGGCGGATCACGAGGTCAAGAGATCAAGACCATCCTGGCCAACATGGTGAACCCCCATCTCTACTAAAAACACAAAAAAAATTAAAAGTAGCTGGGCATGGTGGCACACGCCTGTAGTCCCAGCTACTCACGAGGCTGAGGCAGGAGAATCCGGAAGGCGAGGTTAAATAGTGAGCCGAGATCGTGCCACTGCACTCCAGCCTGGCAACAGAGCGAGACTCCGTCCCAAACAAACAAATGAATTTAATTTAATTTAAAAAGAAATACCATTCAACTGGCTATAATTATATAAACTAAATCTTCTCCTCTAGTCAGTAAAATTCCAACTTTAATCTTTTTCTTTTTACTTTCTTTTTTTTTTTTTTTTAGACAGGATCTCACTCTGTCAGCCAGGCTGGAGTACTCACTACATCCTCCACCTCCCAGGCTCAAGAGTTCCTCCCACCCCAGCCTCCTGAGTAGCTGGGACTACAGGTACGGCATACCACACCCAACCAATTTTTGTGTTTTTTGCAGAGACAGGAGTTTCGCCATGTTGCCCAGGCTACTCTCAAACTCCTGGCCTCAAGCAATCCTCAGACCTCAGCCTCCCAAAGTGCTGGGATTACAGGCATGAGCCACTATGCCCTGCCCCAACTTTGTCTTTCTAAATGATTTTTGTTGTTGTTGTTTATGACAACTCTGTTTTCCTAAGTTAATCACTTACTCAAAGAGCAATTAAAATATAATGATAAGACTTAAACTTACAGACGGGCAATCCAAAATTAATTCTTCCACAGTTACTATGTCCAGGCCAAGATTTTCTGCTAGAATTTCAAATATATATTTGTATGAAGGGTCAATTTTCAGTCTTCGGCTTTCCCTTGCCTCTCTAAATCTTGCCTAAGGAATGAAAACCAAGCGTCAAAATTGCAATTCTGAAGAAAAAACATCAAACTATTTCATATTTTGTAAAGTAAAAGTATTTCGTATTTGTAAAGGAAAGTGGCACGCGTGAAAAATCTTATTAGAAGCAAACCTGTCTCTCTTTTAACGTTTCCTGCAGATTGGGAAGGCCACTCATACTCCGGCGGTATCTGGAGGACCGCCGGGAAGAGGAAGAGGACAGCACTTCCGAAATCACTGATTGAACCGGTCTTGGTGCAAGCCTGGGTCGAACTCTATTCAGATCCGCTTCATCATCATCTGGAAGAACTATCCCTTCTTCAGAAGGAATGAGATCCCGATAATCCACCACAGAAGGAACATCATCTCCTGGGGAAACAGAGAAATTATCTTCCGCCGGAGCCTCCACCGTTGGAGGGCGCGGGGCCTCTTCCTCTTCTGAACGGGGAGGGCCAGCCTCTTCCGTGGAGGGAGGAGCCTCTGCTCCCTCAGAAGGGGCGCTGCCTTCTTCAGCCTCGTTCTCCATCCTCCGTCGTTATGCTTCAAAACCTAGAATTATAACAGAGGTTCGTTTAAAATTACAGTAAATTGAGTGTTGTACGTTTTTATTCCTCCCCTTTTAGCTAGACAAGCAGCAAAATCATCAAGTTCTGCCTTGCCATATTATCTAAGGAAGCTTGGTTTATTGGGCGGGAGAGGTGATATTTTTAGTGAGGACAGCACACACACACACCTGGGAGCTTTTTCAAACTTTAAGTGCTCCTCCTGATTATGTTATGGCCCTAGGGGACTGTCCCTCCACGCACATCCCATCCCTGCCATAGTAACCCTGGCAATTCATTGGAGAGCACCTGTCCGCAGGTGTCTTAGGGCTAAAAAAAGATTGAGAGCCACTAAATTAGAGGACAGACTGTAGATCACTGCCAAGGTACTCACTGTGCAAGAGACCAAGCAAAGAACTTCGTGAACTCTAAATGTTCCTTGCTTCAAGGAACTCTGTGATGCAATACAGTTCATCAATCAGACATTCTACTGTCTGCCATCTTGTCTACCATAAAAGCATAAAACATCCTCTTAGCAGCCAAAATAAATAACCCCAAGTCCAAACAGAAAGTTCATACTGAAAAGTGATTGTGACTATTTATTGAGGCAATAGTACTATAGAAAGCATAAATCTAGCCTACCTAATCAGAAAAGCTCTAATAATAAAGAAGTGTAGAAGTAATGAGCACATAACCATGGAAATTAGGGGATGCCAGTGGAAGAAGAGATGTCAGTTACAGACAAAACTCATCTTGTAGGACAATAATGATGCCTCCAACCAAATAAATATGTTTTGAGGATGTGGTTAAAATCCAGAAACCAGAATAATAGTAAACATTTGGAGAACAAAAGGATACATTCCCAGACATGTAAGACAGAAAAAGAAGTTTCTAGTGAGAAATTCTGAGGACACAGATGCAGACCTGGCCTAAGTAAGATGGAGCTTCTTACAATGGGTCACCAGCAGACACCTCACAGAACCAACCTGTCACCTATGCCCCACAACTGCCCTCTCCAAGTTTTCCAGAGAACTCATAAACAACTATAATTGTTTGTTTGATACCCTTAATTGGCCTACTCAAGGACAAACTGACCTATCTTTTAGCTGCCAGTTAACCAGTTTACCCACCCACTGCCCCTAGAATGTGTCAACATAAACCATTGTTCCCAAACTATCAGCAGGGTTTTTTTAGCCTTCCCTCTCCCCACTCCCGTTCTCTCTCTCTCTCTCTCTTTTTCTCTTTCGTGACAGGGCCTCACTTTACCACCTGGGCTCAGGTGCAGTGGCATGATCATAGCTCACTGAAGCTTTGATCTCCCAAGCTTGTGACCCTCCCACTTCAGCCTCCCAAGTTGCTAAGACTACAGGTGCATGCCACCAGCCTGGCTTATTTATTTATTTATTTATTTATTTATTTGTTATTTTTATTTTTCATAGAGACACGGTCTCATTATGTTGCTGAGACTGGTCTCATGGTACTGCCAAACAGTACCAGTACTCAAGCTCCTGGGTTCAAGTGATCATCCCACTTCAGTCTTCTGAGTACAGGAATGCACCACCATGCATGGCTAATTTTTTTATTTTTTAGTTTTAGAGGCAGGGTCTCACTCTGTTGCTCAGGCTGGTCACAAACTCAATAATTCTTAAACTTGGTCTTTTGAGGTAATTTTCTATATGTTTGTTCCTCTTCATTCTTTTTCCTTTTGTCTCCTCTGCACATTTTCAAACAACCTGAGTTCAGTGATTCTTTCTTTGCTTGATCTGCTGTTGAGAACCTCTAATAAGTTTTTTAGCTCAGCAAATGTATTTTTTAATTCCAAAATTTATGGATTTTTTTTATCTCAATCTCTTTGTTTTTTTTTTTTATTAGTTTTATTAAGGTGTAATTTACATACAGTGAGATTCACTAATTTTAAAAGGGCAATTTGATGGAGTTTTGACAAATGCGAAAGGTAGTGTAACCATGACCACAATCATGATAGACACTTTTATCATTCCCAAATGTTTTCCTGTGCTCTTTGCCCTGGCAACCACTGATCTACTTTCTTTTTTTTTTTTTTATTATACTTTAAGTTCTAGGGTACATGTGCATAACGTGCAGGTTTGTTACATATGTATACATGTGCCATGTTGGTGTGCTGCACCCATCAACTCGTCAGCACCCATCAATTCATCATTTATATCAGGTATAACTCCCCAATGCAATCCCTCCCCCCTCCCCCCTCCCCATGATAGGCCCCAGTGTGTGATGTTCCCCTTCCCGAGTCCAAGTGAGCTCATTGTTCAGTTCCCATCTATGAGTGAGAACATGCAGTGTTTGGTTTTCTCTTCTTGTGATAGTTTGCTAAGAATGATGGTTTCCAGCTGCATCCATGTCCCTACAAAGGACGCAAACTCATCCTTTTTTATGGCTGCATAGTATTCCATGGTGTATATGTGCCACATTTTCTTAATCCAGTCTGTCACTGATGGACATTTGGGTTGATTCCAAGTCTTTGCTATTGTGAATAGTGCCGCAATAAACATACGTGTGCATGTTTGTAGTAGCATAATTTATAATCCTTTGGGTATATACCCGGTAGTGGGATGGCTGGGTCATATGGTACATCTAGTTCTAGATCCTTGAGGAATCGCCATACTGTTTTCCATAATGGTTGAACTAGTTTACAATCCCACCAACAGTGTAAAAGTGTTCCTATTTCTCCACATCCTCTCCAACACCTATTGTTTCCTGATTTTTTAATGATTGCCATTCTAACTGGTGTGAGATGGTATCTCATTGTGGTTTTGATTTGCATTTCTCTGATGGCCAGTGATGATGAGCATTTTTTCATGTGTCTGTTGGCTGTATGAATGTCTTCTTTTGAGAAATGTCTGTTCATATCCTTTCCCCACTTTTGGATGGGGTTGTTTGTTTTTTTCTTGTATATTTGTTTGAGTTCTTTGTAGATTCTGGAAATTAGCCCTTTGTCAGATGAGTAGATTGCAAAAATTTTCTCCCATTCTGTAGGTTGCCTGTTCACTCTGATGGTAGTTTCTTTTGCGGTGCAGAAGCTCTTTAGTTTAATTAGATCCCATTTGTCAATTTTGGCTTTTGCTGCCGTTGCTTTTGGTGTTTTAGACATGAAGTCCTTGCCCATGCCTATGTCCTGAATGGTACTACCTAGGTTTTCTTCTAGGGTTTTTATGGTATTAGGTCTAACATTTAAGTCTCTAATCCATCTTGAATTAATTTTCGTATAAGGAGTAAGGAAAGGATCCAGTTTCAGCTTTCTACTTATGGCTAGCCAATTTTTCCAGCACCATTTATTAAATAGGGAATCCTTTCCCCATTTCTTGTTTCTCTCAGGTTTGTCAAAGATCAGATGGCTGTAGATGCGTGGTATTATTTCTGAGGACTCTGTTCTGTTCCATTGGTCTATATCTCTGTTTTGGTACCAGTACCATGCTGTTTTGGTTACTGTAGCCTTGTAGTATAGTTTGAAGTCAGGTAGTGTGATGCCTCCAGCTTTGTTCTTTTGACTTAGGATTGTCTTGGCAAGGCAGGCTCTTTTTTGGTTCCATATGAACATGATTATCTCAATAGATGCAGAAAAGGCCTTTGACAAAATTCAACAGCCCTTCATGCTAAAAATGTTCAATAAATTTGGTATTGATGGAATGTACCTCAAAATAATAAGAGCTATTTATGACAAACCCACAGCCAATATCATACTGAATGGGCAAAAACTGGAAAAATTCCCTTTGAAATCTGGCACAAGACAGGGATGCCCTCTCTCACCACTCCTATTCAACATAGTGTTGGAAGTTCTGGCTAGGGCAATCAGGCAAGAGAAAGAAATCAAGGGTATTCAGTTAGGAAAAGAAGAAGTCAAATTGTCTCTGTTTGCAGATGACATGATTGTATATTTAGAAAACCCCATCGTCTCAGCCCAAAATCTCCTTAAGCTGATAAGCAACTTCAGCAAAGTCTCAGGATACAAAATTAATGTGCAAAAATCACAAGCATTCTTATACACCAGTAACAGACAAACAGAGAGCCAAATCAGGAATGAACTTCCATTCACAATTGCTTCAAAGAGAATAAAATACCTAAGAATCCAACTTACAAGGGATGTAAAGGACCTCTTCAAGGAGAACTACAAACCACTGCTCAGTGAAATCAAAGAGGACACAAACAAATGGAAGAACATACCATGCTCATGGATAGGAAGAATCAATATCGTGAAAATGGCCATACTGCCCAAGGTTATTTATAGATTCAATGCCATCCCCATCAAGCTACCAGTGAGTTTCTTCACAGAATTGGAAAAAAAAAAATTCTAACTTTTGGTATGGTTCTTTTCTAAAAAAAAAAAAAAAAAAAAAAAAAAAAAAAAAAAATCATGTGTACATTTTAGTTGTATTATATGTGTGCATATCATATATAGTAACATATATGACCAGCCTGGGCAACATGGAGAAACCCAGTCTTGACAATAAATGGAAAAAATTAGCCAGGCATGGTGGCATGCACCTGTAGTCCCAGCTATTTGGAGGGTGTGAGGAGGGAGAATAGCTTGAGCCCAGGAGGTCAAGGCTGCAGTGAGCCAAGATGGCACCACTGCACTCCAGTCTGGGTGACAGAGTGAGAACCTGTCTTAAAAAAAAAAAAAAAAAAAAAAGGACCTAAAATTCCCTACAAATCTACCCCCAAGCATTCACATTCTGCTGACCCATAGAGCACGGAGTGAATGTGGCATCAACACTTGTTCACTTTCTCTGGGTCCTTCTCTCCTTCACAGACAACTTGCTCTGTTGTACAGGCTGGAGTACAGTCATATGAGCATGGCTTATTGCAGTCCTCACCTTCTGGGCTCAAACGATCCTCCTACTTCAGCCTGCCGAGTAGCTAGGACTAAAGGCATACGCAATCACATTTGGCTGTTCTCTTTTGGTTTGGGTTTTGGTTTTTCTGTAGAGATAAGATCTCACTATGCGGCCCAGGCTGGAAGCAATCATTTTCAATTCCCACCATCCATTCTCCTTAAGTTTAATTTTAAGGATTCAGTGAATTTTCACAAAGTCACCCCTGGTTATTTTCAGGAGCATTTCCAGGTGTTGGACTCTTCCACACCTAGGAATACTACAGTAAGTGAGCAAGTTGCATACCCATGTGCTGGGTATAGCCAATTCAACCACCCCCTTTTCTCCTGCACCCATTTCTGTAACCCTGTCCCAAATGCATTAGTTCATTTAACAATATTGAGCGTCTTCTGCATGTGTGGCCACTGTGGCTACATAAAAGACTAAGGACTTCTCCAAAGCAAAATGCACAATCAAATCGGTGTGACAGACTATTGAATATAATACAAGATGGTCAATGTCAATGACAAGTGAATTAACGAAGGGCTAAGGGAGCTCAGCAGGCAGCAAAACTTCTGGAAAAAAAAAAAAAACTTGACAAAAAAGGTACCACACGAGTCGAGTCTAAAGAAGAGTTGTCAGGAGAAGATGGGAGAGAGAAACATTCTAGGCAGAAGGTGGGACAGTGGGATACAAAAGCAGAGAAGCAAAAACAGGCACAACTAGCTTGGGAAAAGTGGTAAATTCAGTGATGAGACTTTTGGGCTAGAGGGGAATGAGAAGGGTAGAGGAACGGGAAATAAGCCTGGAGGGATAGGTATTTTTTTCTGTTTTATTTTTGAATTTTTAAAAATATATAGGTGTATGGCTGGGTGCGGTGGCTCATGCCTATAATCCCAGAACTTTGGGAGGCCGAGGTGGGCGGATCACAAAGTCAGGAGATGGAGACCATCCTGGCTAACACTGTGAAACCCTAACACTGTGAAACCCCGTCTCTACTAAAAATACAAAAAAAAAAAAAAAAAAAAAAAAAAAAAAATTAGCTGGGCGTGGTTGCGGGCACCTTTAGTCCCAGCTACGCGGGAGGCTGAGGCAGGAGAATGGCTTGAACTTGGGAGGCAGAGATTGCAGTGAGCGGAGATCGCGCCACTGCACTCCAACCTGGGTGACAGAGCGAGACTCCGTCTCAAAATATATATATATATATATATATATATATATATATATATATATATATATGTATGTATGTATTTTTATTTTAATAGCCTTTGGGGTACAGGTGGTTTTTTTTTACATGGATGCATTGGATAGTGGTGAAGTCTGCGATTTCAGGATCATCCAGGTAGTGTACATTGTACACGATATGTAGTTTTTTCATCCCTCACCCCACTCCCACCCTTCCCCTTCTGAGTCTCCAAAGTCCACTATACCCCTGTGGATGCCTTTGCGCAGCAGTAGCTTAGCTCCCACTCACAGTTGAGGACGTGCGGTATTTGATTTTCCATTCTCAACCCGGGAGTGGGTGTGAAGTAACTTAGATGTTCAGTGAAGACACTGACGAAGGGCAGTAACTCAGCTGGGGTTTTGAAGCAGGGATTCCCTGAGTTCAACTAACAGAGGTGGAGGGCTGAATTGTAGCGTGGATTCCAGTCCCCTAAAAAGAAGGAAAGGGGGCGGGGAACCCGGCTGCAGCAGGGCCTCCGGGGCAGGGGCCGGTCGCTCACAGCGCGCCCCGACCAGGCACTTACCAGCCGCACCCCGGCCCGGATGCCCCGACCACTCAGCCCACTGAGGCCGGCCCGAGCGGCTGCGCTGCCCCGGGGGAGCTGCTCCGGCCTCCGCGGCCCGGAGCGAGGCTGACGGTTGGGAGTCTGAGACAGGCTCGCTCCGGGGCGCCGTTCCCTTCCGGAAGCGGCTGGAGGGGCACGGGCAGTCCCCGCGTTCCCCACAGAAGGACGCAGCCACCGAGCCCGAGGACTGAAACATTGTTTAGGGGACCCGGGCACTGAAGGGCGGCTTCCTGGAGATGGACATTTGGAGTGCGGTGCCAGGGGCTTGGGAGGATTCCCGCGTATTCGTGGAAATACGGAAATATATAACATAATGTTTTCCATGACCTTTACAATTTCTGAAGTTACTTAGTGTTTTCCTGGAGAACCTAAGAAATGTTTCCTGGTGAGTCAGTGTGTTCAGAAACCTGTGACTGATGAGAGAGAAAGATTCTGGGGAAAAACTGACTTCTCTCCGAAGTCCACCTCCTCCCCTCTCCAGTACGTTTCTGCTTTTGCTGTAACTGCCGGACATGATGTGAGCGGTTCGTTTTTAGTTGGGTGTGTTAACCAAAGAAAAAAAATGCAGTCATTTAAATAGTTAAAATTAGTTGTATTCAGATGTCTGACTGAGGATTGCAATTCGGGAAAGTCAGAGACTTTCTGTGAGACTGCTCCAAAGCTTAGGTACAGGTGGTGGCATGTGATGGGAAGTGGTATCAGATGTGCTCAGCAGTTGCATCAAGTGAGCTCAGCAGTTACATTTGAGCAAAATCTCATCAAGGGTGGGGTCCAAGGGTACATCTGGTTATAGATTATAAAGGCATAATCATTAATCCTATCAGTTATTATCTTATTATGTACAGGAAGAGGCATGAGTTAGGATCCTTGAACTTTTGCAAGAACAGATTCATGCAAGAGATGTTATCATCTTCAGGGGCATTCTTCCAGGGGCTGCACTTAGTCACTGAGTTAAGGGATTTGTGAAATTTGACTGCCAAAGATTCTCTGACATTCTGCTGGCAAGCAGAATGAGCAAATATAGCTTCTTACATAAACTATTTTGTCTCACAGGTGTGAAAGTCAGTCTTTGAATGTAGAGCAGATCAATGTGAAAGGAGGACTGAAAGGTCTGTCAACTAAAAAAAAAACAATTAATATAAAAAATCACAAATTAAATAAACCATGGTCCATCCATATTAATAGACATTACTCAGTGATTATACAATATAAGCTTATGGGGGCAAGGGAGTTCCTGCATATCCTTGCTGAGTATGCCAAAATGCAAGACCTACCTACCCTCTCTGAGCCACTTCCTTCACTAATCTGTAAGCAACTAAGTAGGCTACAGCAATCAAGGCATGAGAAGGCACAATTGCTCACTTCCCAGGGGAGAGGGACTAGCTTGTTTGCTGCTCGATACGAAAGATGCTGAGCACTTAGCCCTAGATTCTTTACCTGCCTCCCAGTCCACTGCCTGCATCTGGACCCATGGGGTTGCCCATTGGGACTTAGGTTTGGGGGAACTGGCCTCCCATATGATACTCCTGCCATTTGTTGGCCTACGAGTAATAAGTGCTCTCCCTCTTGTCCATCGAATCTCATTGTTTACTTTTCGCACTGATGGAGCTAGGGCAGGTTTTATACTTGCCATCTTTTCCTGTCTCTATTCTCTCTCTCTAGTCTCATATGGTAAGAAACAAAACAGAATATCATATTCCTTAATAAAGAGCCTTAAATATATTCATTCATATGCTTTAACCTACAAATGTCTCTTTTGAAAATATATTCCTAAGAAATAATACTAAATACAGACAGAGCTTTGGTTCTATAGATGTGTTGCTGTATTAGGTTTGTAGCACTGTGATCCATGCAATACTTTCATCAACTCTGGCAGAAAACTAGCTTCATGGAATACTGCCAAATGATAGCACTCCTGAGAATGCCTGAGATACAGGGAAACTGTACCTTCTGCAGAGTTCTCTTGAGGCTTAACAGAAAGTAAACCCCATGCAGCACTTATATAAGACATTAAGTGCCCACGATCCTGAGTATTTAGTGTCCCTGAAAATACAATAAGGGAACACATATAAAAACACTTAGCACAGTAGTACATGGTAATGGCTAAATCAATGCTAGCTGTTATTTGTAGTGGTTTAGTATTAGTGTGTGTAGTGAAGAAAAATACTGAACTGGTAATCAGGGAAACTGAGTCCTATAACTGTGCTACTCAACAAATAATTGTTTAGTCGACTAACCTTCAGATTGTGAAACTGCTCTATGACTGGATGTCCTCATTTGTAAAAAGAAATGGGGGAGTTGTGATAATCTCTAAGTTCCCTTCCAGTTCGAAAAATGTCTAACTCTATGATGAGTTTAGTTTCAAGCCTCATCGATTGAGAGGAAGATAATACTATTGACCGAAATAAAAATGTCAAAACAACCAGTTGGAAATGTCTAGGTGTTGTAGAGAATATGCAGTTAAGGTGCACAGATTATCAATATTTGTTATGTTATAATTGTCCTAAAGTACCACATGATCGTATTATCAAATAACAATTTAAGTAGCCAGTTATTCAAGTAAAACATATATAAATATTAAATAACTATCCACAGCTCATTTCTTTGAGCTTTTCTTGAAGGACTATCAGTTTGTGGCTGTAATGGCACATTTATATCTTGTTTAGTGTGGTTCATTCTACTTGAAAACAAAAATCTCTGCCAATGCATAAAGCCAAAACACCTGACAATAAGAACCTAAGCAACTGTGAACCCAAAAGTATCTGAGACAGGTTGCAATCAATTCAGAAAGTTTATTTTGCAAATATTTTGCTAAGGTTGAGGATGCACCCATGACATAGCCTCAGGAGGTTCTGATGACATATGCCCAAGGTAGCCAGGTTATACCTTGCTTTTATATGTTTTAGGGGGACATAATACATGGGGGTGGGCCTTCCAGGTCACAGGTAGATTTAAAAATCTTCTGATTAGCAATTGATTGAAAGAGTTATTATCAATAGAAAGAAATGTGTGAATTACAATAAGGGGTTGTGGAGGTCATGCAGTTGAAGGGTCCAAGTAGCAGGCTTCAGAGAAAATAGATAGTAAATGTTTCTTATCAGACTTAAAGAGTGTCTGATCAGTAATTCCAAGTGGTAGGAGGGTATAATGAGGCATGTCTGACCCCTCCTTCCATCATGGACTCCACTAGTTTTCAATCTATCTATTTTCCTAAGGTTGGACATTTAGCCTTTATCATTTTTTTCTTTCTATTTTTTTTTTCTATTCAAACCATGTCTCTTATACATGTCTCATGGAGTGCAGACACAATAACCCTTTTCATACCCTTGGCTGAGAGGAGGAGTCCATTCAGATGGTTGTGGGGGGCACAGGGGTTTACAATTTTATTTTTGGTTTACACAACTAATAAGATGTTGTTCATTAAGGAAAATAAATGTAATCACAAACGTATTCTAAACATATTCTCCAATTTCCTAATCTTAAATTATTACCAACAAAAATGAAAAGCCATGTATATGTATACGTCCCTTGTAATGGGTTGAATTGTGTACCCCCTACAAAATATGTCCAAGTCTTTTTTTTTTTTTTTTGAGACAGAGTCTCGCTCTGTCACTCAGGCTAGAGTGCAATAGCACCATCTTGGCTCACTGCAACCTCCGTTTCCCTGGTTCAAGCAATTATTCTGCGTCAACCTCCCAAGTAGCTGGGACTACAAGTGCACAACATCACACCCAGCTAATTTTTGTATGTTTGTAGAGATGGGGTTTTACCATGTTGGCCAGGCTGGTCTTGAGTTACTGACCTCAGGTGACCCGTCCACCTTGGCCTCCCAAAGTGCTGGGATTACAGGCATGAGCCACTGCGCCTGGCCAGTATGTCCAAGTCTTAATTACCATGACCTGTAAAGGTGACCTTATTTGGAAAAAAAAAAATCTTTCAGATGTAATGAATAAAAAAATCTCAAGGTGAAACTGTTGGAGTGATGAGAACCAACACCAGGCTGTAGGGGCTACAAAGTCCGGTGGAGTCAAAGGTCTAGCGGGAACCAGCCCCACCAGCAATGTGGATTCTCTTGCTTATCCCAGGTGGGTCAAATGGCTGAAAAAATAAAGACAGAGATGAGTTTGTGAAAGCTGGGTCCAGGGGGATCACCACAATGTGGAGTCACAATGTCACCCAAGCACTGGAATAGCCAGCATTTATTATCAGTTTACATGTGGGAGGGGGAGCAAGGGCAGTGAGCAGAGGGTGGTCTGACATGGGGTGAGAGGATCACATGATTGTAGGGTGAGGTCCATAGTAAAGATGTACAGATATATGGAACCGTGAGTTCCAACCACTAGTTGTGTGCATCAGCAATTTAATAGGGTCAGGCCTTAACTATAAACTAGGTTTAACTTTAAGGTGGTTATCAGGATTGTGCAGTAGGCAACTAAGAACAGGACATGAAACTAGGCAACTGGTCTGACCACAATTCTACCTGGGCGAGGGGCCTCCGGGAAGGCCTAGGAGAGTGGTGGGAGAAGAAGAGCTTTACACCCTTATCTTGACCACTGAAGCTTTCACTTCCAAACAGACATCCCTTGTGCATCAGTTTATAGGCTCTCCATAAGGGCTGCATTCCTCTCCCAGGGCCTTAATAGAGATGCCTTCCTGAGAAAGGAATCTGGGTGATGTGTCACCTCCCATCCTACACATCCCTCTATAGGCTCTTTGCAGGGGAAAGCACGTCACATGCTGTTAACTCTCACTGGCAGCCAAACCTCATGGTGACTGGCTCAGTCCTTCATTTTTGCTTTAATAACCTGATCACTGTTTAACAATCAAGCAATCATCATTATACAAAGGCAAGCATTCTACTAGAAAAACAACACAAGCAATTTAGAAAGTTATATGTAGTTCTTTTTTTCTTCTGACTTCATTCTAGAATTGCTTACACAAACACTTCCTTTAACTGTCCCTCTGTTTCTCCCCAGTCCAGGGTCCTGGGCTTTGCCCACACAAAGGAATGAGAAAAGACAAGTTAAGAATGCATAAGGTGGGTCCAGGGGGCAAACGCTTGTATGGAGGCTGCGAAGGCCCTGAGTTCTTGGAGCCCACACTATTGGTGATCAAACAAAGAAGCAGGTGTGAGGACGTGTGGATGTGGGGGTAAACAAAGGCGTGAGGACATGGGGGTAGAAAGGTAGCAGTGCATGAAGCATAGCTGTGACAGTTTAGCATTTTCTTTGACACATAGAATATGCTCTGCTGCTTGAGATAATGGAGAACATGTTTACAAGGCTGGGAAAGCAACCAACAAGTCTGTGCACATTCCAGAGGCCGTGAGAGGTTTTATGCCCTGAGCCCTGGATTCCATCCAAGCCACAAGGGGTTTTATGCCCTGGGCTTAGATTTGTAGTGAGGCAGGGCAGCCTTCCACCCTTTGGCACAGAGCTTGGTGTTCCAAGGGCCACGAGGGGTTTTACACCCTGGACCCTGGACATTTTCCAAGACTCTTTTATATTATGACAGTTCTGCCTCAGCTCTTCTACTAAAGTATCTCCCTTTCTTTTTTGCAAAACCACCACAGCTATTATTGCTTGTTCTTGGCAGCGACTTTCTCTCCAGAGGCAGCTTCCACATCTGCAGACTACATAAAGACAAACAACACAGATTAAAAGCACAGTCTGTAGTACCAGCTACTTGGGAAGCTAAGGCAGGAGAATGGCATGAACCTGGGAGGCGGAGCTTGCCATAAGCCGAGATCGCACCACTGCACTCCAGCATGGGCAACAGAGTGAGACTCTGTCAAAAAAAAATAAATAAATAAAAAATCACAATCATCATTGAAATCACAGAGCCTCCAAGTATCTTGATCCATTTTAGCAGGTTAATAGCTGCTAATCTGTCTGCAGCTCCTTCTAGCACTTCAGTTCCTGGCATTAGTGTCTGATGTACCTGAGAGGCTTGAAATACTTGTTTCTTCAGTTTTGCAATATCCCAACATAAATTTCCAGTATGACCTGTCAAATGTCTCTTAACTTTTTCCCACTAATGCTCTGTTTCATTATACAGATGAGGAGTAATGTAAAAATCAGAGGTATTTCAATCACATTGCATTTGAATTTTACTTTTTAAACTTATATGATCTCCCATTCAATTCACTGTCTGACAGAGATCATTAATTTGGTTAACTACTTTTTGATTTATTTGAGTTTGAAAGTTCCATAATTTTGTGGAATGATTTTGCCACTGATTGACAAATGTAATAGTTTGTACAGATGAATGTAGAGCCACACCAGCCATTGCAGTAGTAGTAGTAACAGCAATGAGGCCAATTATAGCAACTATGAGAGCAACTATAAAATTTTTTGAATAGGATAAAAGTTTTCTAAGGATATCAGTTACTATATCAATGGATGGAGATGCCTCCCACGGTCTATTTAAATACATGGGATCCAGACTCCTTCCCTGGCTTAAATTATTAGGATAGTCTGATTTTTGTTGAAAGTTGAATTAATGCAGGTAAACAAATGACATTCAGGGCATGAAATAAAGTGTGTGTTTATATCAAGAGTAACATTTCCTATTGCTAGTACAAAAGGTGGCCAGACACAACTTTGAATCCAAAAAATCCTGTTGGAAAGATAAGAAAGAATATTTATTTTTACCTCCCTCCCCTTTATACTTGTTATATTTACCCTCCCAAATTTTGATTGAACTTTGAGCCATAGCTAATTTCCATAATTCAGAATGGTCCTGTCCTATGTCAGGAGATATTATTTTTGGACTGAGGTAACAATGCCAGTAGGACACCACATGATAGGGACCTCAGTTTTTTGTCCAAATATATTGTGTATGATTTAATTGCCAATGGTTCCACTGGTTTATTACATTTGTTCTACAAGAAGGCCTTCTGGTGCAATTTTCTTTAAAGATCCCCTTAGGGTACTAATTAATGACGATTCCATAGGAATTATTTTGTAGCACCTCAGCCTTACTTGCTATACAATTTTTCCAAGTTTAAACATCTGCATCTTTAAATTAAACTTTATTTTGTTTATATTTGAACTTATTCAGATGGAACTGCAGGGTTTTAGATGGGAATGATTGTATTTTAAACTGTGCCCTGAAATCATATGCAAAGCAGCCTATGTTTATTTTTGGGGGGACTACTGCCAACCAGGCCTGTGTGTTCATCTGTAAACATCCAACAGCAGGTCCCAGGCATATTGGGGGATAATTATATTCTATGAGTATATTTATTTTTATCTCTTCTTTTTTAGGATTCATTGGCCCTCGGCTATCTACGGGCTCAGGTATCCAGGTACTGTCATTGGTATACACCTCAGTAACATGGTCCATCCAACTCACAGACCTAATTAAAGGAGGAAATGGGACATATGCCCAATAAGTGAAATTCTGAGTTGCTCCCATGTAGGGAGGCTTACCACTGTGGTGAGTACTGCCAGCATGGCCACCATCAGGTTACCAGTTGTTTTTAGTTTGTTCTGTGCTTTCAAGTTGTCCTTTGCCATCTGTGCAAACTTCTTGATTTGTCCCCATGTTGGAGAATTTGCCTGATGACTATTCTTGGTTTTCTCCTTCATCTCTGAGATGTTTATTTGCGCTATCACTCATATAGGGAGCTTTGGCTCTTCCCAGAGTCCTCTCTTCCTGCTGTAGCTCATGATAGATCTTCAGATGTTTGGTGGGCACCCATACAGGCACCTGATTGTTACCTGGAGAGACATAAGCAAATCCTCTTCCCCATATAATTATCCACCCTTTGATTAAGTTTAGTTAAAGGGCCAGGGAGGTTAGTATGTACTCTCATATGAGTGATATAGAAAGGGGAATGCCTTTGTTTTACTGCTTGCAGTAAAGAATGAAATACAAGATTAAGTTGGTCATTAGTCACATTTTGAATTAAGGCACATTCAATATTTTGCGTGGCTTGCACTACATAGGCTGAATCAGAAACAATGTTTACTGGATGTTTACAAGTTTTTAACACTGTTATCACAGCCAGAAGTTCAGCCCTTTGAGCAGAAGCAAAGTCAGTTTGAAAAACTTATTGTTTAAGTCCCACAAATGAGGCCTTTCCATTACTAGATCCCTCAGTAAACATAGTAATGGCCCCTTCAATGGAGGTTTTTTGAATAATGGAAGGCAATATCCATGATGTTAATTTAAGAAATTGGAATCTTTTGGATTTAGGATAATGATTATCAAGAACACCAATAAAACTGTCAAATTAACTTGCCATTCCTGGGAATTAATATAAACCTGCAGAATTTGTTGTTTGTTTAATGGAACTATAATTTGATTTGGATCATATTTCATTAATTTTGTTGTGCACAGCCTTGCTTGTTCTATTAGTACAGCAATTTAAGTACAGAGTGAGCGCTTTAGTTGTATTGTGAGGTAGAAAAAGCCACTCAATCAGATTATTCTGTTCAACAATAGCACCTGTAGGTGAGTGTTTAGTAGGAAAAACTAAAAACTGTAATGTCTGCATAGGGTCAAATTGTTTTACTTGTGCTTGTTGAATTTTTCTTTTCATTAATTGAATTTTCTCTAATGCCTCTTTGGATAAAGAGGGTTTACTGTTAAGATTAGAATTACCTCGTAAGGTAGAAAAGAGGCGAGAAATAGCATAGGTAGGAATGCCTAATGTGGGATGAATTTAATTAATGTCTCCTAATAATTTTTGAAAATCTTTTAGAGTTTTACAATTATTTTTTCTAATTTGAACCTTTTGAGGCTTAATAGTATTTTGTTCTACTTTAATTTCTAAATATTGAAAGGGAGTAGAAGTTTGGATTTTACTGGGGGCTATGATTAACCTGCTGGAGTTACAGCCTTTTCTAACTGTTTGTAGCATAGCATTAATTCCTCCATAGTTTCAGTTACACATAAAATATCCATGTAATGGATAATATAACATTTTTTGAATTGTTCTCTAACTGGCTTAATAGCTTTTCCAATGTAAGTTTGACAAATAGTCGGGCTATTTAACATACCTTGTGGTAATACTTTCCAATGGTATCTGTCTGCTGGTTCTTTGTTATTTACAGCAGGAACAGTAAAAGCAAATTTTTCATAATCTTGAGTAGCTAAAGGAATGGCAAAGAAGCAATCTTTTAAATCTATTACTATGAGAGGTCAGTATTTTGGGATCATTGTTGGAGGGGGCAGCCCTGGTTGCAGTGCGCCCATGGGTTGAATTACAGCATTAATGGCCCTCAAATCTGTTAACATTCTCCATTTCCCTGATTTTTGCTCAATAACAAACAAAGGAGAATTCCAAGGGGAGAAAGCAGGCTCTAGATGTCCCTTTTGCAATTGTTCCTGCACCAATTTTTTTAAAGTCTCCAGTTTTTCCTGTTTCAGTGGCCATTGCTCCACCCAAACCAGTTTGGCAGTTAACCAAAAGAGGAATGGGAGCCAGAGGCTCAGCAATGGCTGCTCCTAAAAATGATACCCTAATCCAGTTCAATCTGTTTGCTCTTTTAGTTCTAAAGGTTCTGGTTGGCCATTTTCATTTTTTCCCAGTCCATTTCCTAGGAGATATCCCATTTTTCTCATCATTTGTTTACTGTTACTACTATACTGATCCATAGGAATGATATTTCAGCCCCCTATTGTTGTAATAAGTCTCTACCCCACAGATTGACAGGAATAGGTGTAATAATAGGTTGAATTGTCCCTTCTTGGCCATCCGGCCCTTGGCATGGCAAAATTAAAGAACTCTGAAAAACTTCTGATGCAGCCCCTACTCCAATAATACCAACAGATGTCTTTTGTTTGGGCCAGTGTCAGGGCCATTGAATTAAAGCAATAATAGAAACATCAGCTCCAGTATCTACTAACCCTTCAAAGTCTTTTCCTTGAATGGTTACTGTACAAATAGGTCTCTTATCAGACACTTGATTAACCCAATATACAGCTTTTCCTGCTGGATTCGTACTACCAGAGCCTCCTATTCTTTTTACTGTGCTGCTCCCCAGTTTTGCATAAGGTAACAGTAACAACTGAGCAATTCTTTCTCCTGGGGAAGCAGATCATGGAGTTGAGGAACTAATAACCAATTGAATTTCTCCAGTATAATCAGAATCAATTAATTCCTGTATGTACAGTGACACCTCCTAAATTTAAACTAGATCTTCCAAGCAATAGACCAACTGTTCCTGAGGGTAAAGGGCCCCTAACTCCCATGGGGACCTTTTTTGGTGGCTCCCCAGGAAGTAAGGAAATGGGAACTGTACTGCAAAGATCTACAGCAGCACTGCCTATTGTGGTGGGGGACAATTGTTATATATTTGTAAGGAAACTGACTGTGCTGGATATGCCTCAGTTTGTTAAGGGGCCCAAGGTGGGCCCCTCTTCCTATTTCCCAAAAGAGGTTGCCCATCTTTGCTAAATTTAGAATGACACTGATTTGCCCAGAGATTGCCTTTCTTACACCAGGGGCAGATACCGGGATTTTTCTGTTGATTGATGGTAATAGTTTTTGCCTTTTGATTTCCTTTTCTACATTCCTTGTTTGTGTGTCCAAATTGCCCATGATTAAAACAAGAGCCAGAGAAATGAGGCATATTTTTCCCACCTTTAATCCAGCCATAGCTTGAGCTAAAAGAGTAGCCTTATTTAAGTTACCTTCAATGCTATCACAAGCCTTAATATATTCATCCAAATGAGGCTTCCCTCTCTTAGGTCTAATGAAATAAGGATATCTTTTCTCTGTAACATTTATTTTTTTCCATGCCTGTAAGTACGTAACTGAACAATGGCAACATTTTTCATTACTGCTTGATTGTCTAATTGGCCCCAATTAGGGCCCATACCCATTAACTGTTCAAAGGAAACAGGCACAGGCAGCTGTGCTTGTGTGTTTTCTCTTGCCTGAGTTTGGGCTTCATCAGCCCATCAAGTTTTAAACTGCAAGTACTGGGATGGAGTTAGAACAGATTTCATTAAAGTATCTCAGTCATATGGTATTAATCTACTATCAAGAGTCATATTTTTTAGTAAAGTTTGTACAAAAGGAGAATTTGGCCCATATTGACTAATGGCTTGCCTAAATTCCTTTAGCAACTTAAAATAAAAAGTGGCCCAATTAGTTTTATTCTCTCCTTCTTGCTGGATTACAGTAATGGGAAATTGCCATGCTTCAAGGTCTCCTTCAGCTCTAGCCTTCTCAATAGAATTTTGTATAGCACCACCAATCGCTCCAGGTTTTAATGTTGCCACTACAGGAGCAGTATGTTTTACAGCTAATTCATCATCTGACCCATTAAGGGGAGAGGGAGGAGGTGGCCATTCACTTAATTCAGCAGGTGGAATGGATGGGCTAGTAAAATACACCTTTTTCAGCTTCCCTTTCTTTTCTTTAATTTCCTCCTCTTCCTGTTCCTCACATTCAGAATCTGAAGTTAATTTTTTACACTTGTCTGCCTCTTCCTCATCTGAATCTGTCTCATCATCTGTTTGAAATGGCTGAAGAGCTGCCTTACCAACACCCACAGTGACCAAACAGAAACTGGAATTTTGGCTCCTTCTTTATGTGCCTTTTTAAAAATCTCTGCCAATTCTTTCCCATTCATCCAACTCCATTGTCCCTTGTTCTGGGAACCTTGGGCAAAACTGTTCTACAATACTAAAGAGTTTTAATAAATTCTGAGTACTAACTTTTACTCCCCATCTCCATAGTAAATCCCTTAAGAAATTTAATTAAGCAAAATGTTTACTTTCATTCTGTCCCATTGTTACCCTGGTTCTTCAGAGCGCCCAGCTTACCCACCGAGCTTCTTTCAGTCATCCTCAGGTGTCCTCTGACAATGCGTCCTCTGCTTCCACATTCCACATGCTCTAGCATTCCTTCACTGGGGTCTTCATAGCTCCATGTTGGGCGCCATAAATGTTGGGGTGATCAGACCCAACACCAGGCCATGGGGGCTACAAAGTCCGGCGGAGTCAAAGGAATGAAAAAAGAGAAGTAAAGAGTGCATAATGTGGGCCCAGGATGCCAACGCTGGTAGGGAGGCTGCAAAGGCCCCAAGCTCTGGGAGCCCACACTATTTATTGGTGATCAAACAAAGAAGCAGGTGGTGAGGACGTGTGGATGTGGGGGTAAGCAGGTGAGGGCATGAGGATGTGGGGGTAGAAAGGTAGCGGTGCATGAAGCATAGCTGTGACAGTTTAGCATTTTCTTTGACACATATAGAATACGCTCTGCTGCTTGAGATAACGGAGAACGTGTTTACAAGCCTGGGAGAGCTACCAACAAGTTTGTGCACATTCCAGAGGCCACGAGAGGTTTTACGCCCTGAGCCCTGGATTCCATCCAAGCCACGAGGGGTTTTATGCCCTGGGCCTAGATTTGTGGTGCAGCAGGGCAACCTTTCACCCTTTGGCACAGAGCTTGGTGTTCCAAGGGCCACGAAGGGTTTTAGACCCTGTACCCTGGACATCTTCCAAGACTCTTTTATATTATGACAGACAAGCCAGTCCCGCCTCAGCTCTTCTACCAACAGAAATCATCCTGATTTAGGGAGAATCCTAAATCTATGACTAAAATCCTAATCAAAGAAAGTGGAGAGAGATTATAGACATGAAGACAGGGAGGAAGGCCATGTGAAGATGAAGGCAGACATTAGAGACACATTTCCACAAACCAAGGGACTCCAGGAGCCACCAAAAGCTGGAAGAGGCAAGGAAGGATTTTCTGTAGAGCCTATAATGGGGGGATGACCCAGCTAACACCTTGATTTCACACTTCTTGCCTCCAGAATTGTGAGATAATAAGTTTCTGTTGTGTTAAGTCACCAAGTTTGTGCTAATGTGTTACATCATCCCTGGGAAAATTAATACACCCCTTCGACCAAAAAGGAGAATGTGAAAGTTTTCATGTTAGTGTGAAGTGTTTTATAAAAATCCTGACAAATAGAGTTGAGAGGGGCTATGAAAAAAAGGGTCTTATGCTTGTATGCCTCATGACAAAATTATCACAAAAGATTCTGTGAAACTACAGTCTTCTACAAAGGCCATGGAAACCTTTTGCAAAAAAACACTTCTGCAAGGACATCCACCCAGGAACTCTGTCTATCCTTAGACAGACATCATCACCCTTACTGTTGATCATTGTAGCCAAGGATAATTGCCTCAAAACAATTCTGTAATCTTTCTCATTTTTCATTAAAAAACTTTTGTTTTCCTTTATTTCCCTGAATATGCATATAGTTTACTATGGCATACATATTCCCATTGCAGTGCCCTACGTTCAAATAAATACCTTTTTCTTTTAGAGAACCTCTTTCTGTTTTTTAGTTTGACAAAGCACTTCTAAATTCTTTGGAATTTGTATCTTCTCAAACAGGGACTATTTCTAAACTATTTCTTCCCCACTATCACTGTCTTCTCTTTTGTTTCTCTATGTGGTGCTTGTTACTTTTTAGTTTTAAAAAAAATGTGCGATGAAATATTTAAAATATACAGAGAGTCATAAAGAATAATACAACTCTCCATTTGCCCAACATCCAGCTTAAGTTATAAAACATTGTCAACACAGTGAAATCTACAGTATATCCCTACCCTATGTCTTCCTCTGCTGCCCCTTAGAGGAAATCATGTTCCTGACTTTGTTTATTCCCAGGCACTTCCTGTAACATTACTAGATGTGTATTTAGCCCTAGGCAATACATTATGTCATTCTGCATATTTTTAAGCTTTGCAAAAATGGTATTGTGCTATGTGTATTCTTCTGCAACTTGTAATTTTTTTTCATTTCTATTATGAGATTTATCCATATTGGAATAGTAGCTCTGGTTCATTCATTTTTACTTATGTGTAGTAGTCCAAAAATAACACAACCTATCTATTTTCCTACGGTTGGACATTAAGGCTTTATCTTTTTTTCTTCTTTTATTTTTTTGCCATTCAAACCATGTCTGTTATACATGTCTCATGGAGTGCAGACACAATAACCCTCTAGGATATATACTTAGCAGTGGATCCAGGAGGTACTCTCTTCAACTTAATTAGATACTGCCAAATTACTTTCCAAAGTGTGTCCACCAGCAAGTGTTTAGTCATTTTAGCTGTTCTACATCCACACCAACACTTGATATTTACAGGTTTTTAATTTTTTAATTTCTGTCAATCTGAAGAGCATAAAAGAAAACTCATTTCTATATTAAATTGCATTTTCCTACTTACCAGAAAATTGGAGCGATTTTTCTTTTTCTTTTACTTTTTTTGAGACAGAGTCTCATTCTGTCACCCAGGCTGAAGTGCAGTGGTGTGATCTCAGCTAACTGCAACCTCTGCCTCCCGGTTTCAAGTGATTTTCCTGCCTCAGCCTCTTGAGTAGCTGGGGTTACAGGCACGTGCCACCACACCTGGTCAGTTTTTGTATTTTTAGTAGAGATGGGGTTTCACCATGTTGGTCAGGCTGGTCTCAAACTCCTGACCTCATGATCCGCCCACTTCAGCCTCCTAAAGTGCTGGGATTAGAGGCGTGAACCACTGTTCCTGGCCTCTTCTTTTCTTTTCTTTTCTTCCTTCCTTCTTCCTTCCTCTTCCTTCTTCCTTTCCTTTTTTTGGGACAGGGTCTTATTCTGTCACCCAGGCTGGAGTGCAGTGGCGTGATCTCACCTCACTGCAACCTCTGCCTCCCAGGTTCAAGTGATTCTCCCACCTTAGCCTCCCAAGTAGCTGGGATTGCAGGCATGTGCCACCACACCCGGGTAATTTTTGTACTTTTAGTAGAAGTGGGGTTTCACCATGTGGGGGAGACTTGGAGCAATTTTTCATATGCCTATATGCTATTTCTATTCTTTCTTTTGTAAATTGCCTATTATTCTCTTTTGCCATTTTTTTCTATTGAGTTGTGTGTCTCTTTCTCATTGATTTCTAACAGTTTTTACATATTCTGGATACTGAACCTTTGTTGGCTGTGAGTGTTGCCCATACTTTCTCCTAGTCTATGGTTTAACTTTTTACCTTCTGGGTGTGTTTTAGCTTTCTTTTATACTTTGTGCTTTTATATCTCATTAAGAAATTTCTTTCTCTCTCTCTCTCTTTCTTTCTTTTTTTCTGGAAACAGAGTCTTGCTCTGTCACCCAGGCTGGAGTGCAGTGGCATGATCTCAGCTCACTGCAACCTCTACCTTCCAGGTTCAAGGAATTCTCCTACCTCAGCCTCCTGAGTAGCTGGGACTATAAGCACATGCCACCAGGCCTGGCTAATTTTTTGTATTTTAACAGAGACAGTGTTTCACCGTGTTGCCCAGGCTGGTCTCAAACTCCTGAGCTCAGGCAATCTACCTGTCTCAGCCTCCCAAAGTGCTAGGATTACAGGCGTGAGCCACCATGCCCAGCCTTCATTAAGAAATTTCTACCATGAATTCACAACAGCATTTTCTAGTATTTTATTCTTCAAAGTTTTAAGTTTTGCCTTTTCACATTTATGTCTGTAATCCTTTTGGACTTATGTTTTCCTTTATGGTATGAAATAGAGATTCTTTTTATCACGTACATAATCAATTGTCCTTACCCCATTCGTTGAAAAAATAATCTTTTCCCCACTAGCACTAACGTAACACATATCAAGTTTTTATATATATATTATATATAAAAATATATAATATATATTATATGTATAAAACATATAATATATATTACATATATATAATATGTAAAATATATATTATCTATAAAATATATAATATATATAAAATATATATATAAAATATACACACACAGACACAAACATGGTGGGTATGTATATTGGTTGCCTATTAATACACAACAACTGATTCCAAAACTTAGCAGCTGAAAACAATAAATATTTATTATCTCACAGTTTCTGTGGTTTAAGAATCTGGGAATGGTCCAGCTAGGTAGTTCTGGATCAGGGTCTCTCACAAGACAGTGATGAAGGGGTTGACCAAAGCAGCAGTCATTTTGAAGCTCTACTGAAAAAGGATCCACTTGCAATTTCACTGTGTAGCTGATGGCAGACATCTGGCTCTCAGTGGCTGTTGACCAGAGACATTGGTTCCTTGCCATATGCATCTCTTCTTAGTGTTGCTCTCAACATGACAACTTGCTTACCCTCCAAGTGAGAGATGAAAGAAAGTGACAGAGAGTTCCCAAGAATCACAACCTGTTCATTCTCTAATCTCAGAAGTGACATGAAGTGACACCTTATCATGTCTGTCATGCTCTTTGTATCAGAAGTGAGCCACCAAATCCAGCCCATACTCAAGGTTAGGGAAGTAGACAAGACTGTGAATACCCAGAGGTGGGGATAATTGGGGTTATCTTAGAGTGGTCTACTACAGTTTCCATTTGTTGATCTATGCCAGCCTCCTCACCATACTGTCTTTTTTTCATTCTGTCTTAATTACTGTAGCTTGCAGAAAGTCTTGTTATCTGGTAGAGAATGTTCCCCTACTTAATTATCATTCAGTATGTCTTTCCTATTTGGGGCCCTAAAAATAGAACCTAGAATCTGCTTGTTCATTTTAATTGAAAACCCCTGGGCCAGGCATAGTGGCTCATACCTGTAATCCACTTTGGGAGGCCAAAGTGCTAGGATCACTTGAGCTCAGGAGTTCAAGTTGCCTGGGCAACATAGTGAGATGCTATCTCTACAAAAAATAAAATAAAATAAATTATCTGGGGTTGGTGGTGCATGCCTATAGTCTCAGCTATTTGGGAGGCTGAGGTGGGTGGATGGCTTGAGCCTGAGAGGTCGAGGCTGCAGTGAGCCGAGACTGCATCACTGCACTCCAGACTGGGCAACAGAGTGAGACCCTATCTCAAGAAAAGAAAGAAAGAAGGAAGGAAGGAAGGAAGGAAGGAAGGAAGGAAGGAAGGAAGGAAGGAAGGAAGGAAAGAAAAGAGAAAAAGAAAAACTCTGTTGGGGTTTCTGTTGGAATTTCATCACATGAACAGATTAATTGGTAAATGAATTGATATTTTATGATACTGAGTCTTCCTATTCATTTACATGCTTATGTCTCACGTATTCTAAGAAGCTCACCAGAAAGATTAATGCAAAAGGGCCGGGAACAGTGGCTCATGACTGTAATCCCAGCACTTTGGGAGGCTGGGGCGGGCAGATCACCTGAGGTCAGGAGTTTGAGACCAGCCTGGCCAACATGGTGAAACACTGTCTCTACTAAAAATACAAAAATTAGCCAGCATGGTGGCAGGTGCCTGTAATCACAGTTACTTGGGAGGCTCAGGCAGGAGAATCGCTTGAACCCAGGAGGGGGATGTTGCAGTGAGCCAAGATCACACCACTGCATTACAGCCTGGGTGACAGAGGAAGACTCTGTCTTAAAAATTATATATATATATTAATGCAAAAGAAGACAATTTGGGTGTCTTTTCAATAATTCAATGGTAACACACAATATATGCAGAGTTTGTGTATGGCCCCAATTGCTGAGTTTAAAAGGTTTAAGGTCTAGCTCCATATAGAAGTCCTGTAGTTCTAATAGACTGTGTTTTGATAAAATACCCTCAATAAGTTAGTATGAGGTGTGCACAACATTTCTGCTGAAATCCTTATCCTGCCCATCCTTCTGCAGTGGACATCTATGGTTCAATTTGCCTGGCCATCCTCTCTTCCCATAAGAACATCATCACTCTTCTTTTGGGGAATGCATCCTCACCAAACTCCAACCAGGTGGTCCTAATCCAGGTTTGCCAATCACAGTGCTTCAATCACAGGAGTAAGCACAGGTCATAGGCCAGGCCAATCACAGCTCCTTCTTGGATCTTCCAATTTGATAAAATCCAGGCTGGCTGGATAAAATCCAGAGGGAGAATTTACTTCCTCTCCTAGAGAGGACAGCTGCCAAATTTCTAGTCTCATGGAGCTGGTGTCTGACAAACTGAAGCTGAGATGCACAAAAAAGCGGAGATGAGAGATGGAGACATCTTGGTGGTGGCCAGGTGGCTAGTGCCATATATATCCCTGCCCAACCTCATTTTGGTTAGGTGAGCACCAGTCATTCCCATTTATTCTTTTAACAACAGGAAGTACTTAATGAGCATCTACTACTATGAGTCAGTCATGGAAGACACAGTGACGACTAAGCCTTCCAGTGAACACAAAATATATATTAAAGTAAAAAGTCCTGCAAGTTATGGACATTTGGAACCTAAGCAGACAAACCATGACTTAAATCTCATTTAGGCTGGGCACAGTGGCTACACCTGTAATCCCAGCACTTTGGGAGGCTGAGGCGGGAGAATCGCTTCAGCCCAGGAGTTGAGACCAGCCCTGGCAACATGGTGAAACCCCCATCTCCACAAAAAATACAAAAATTAACTGGGCGTGGTTTTGCAGCCTGTAGTCTCAGCTAATCGGAAGGCTGAGGCCGGAGGATTGCTTGAGTCCAGGAAGTCGAGGCTGCAGTGACTACAGTGAGCTGAGATCACACCACTGCACTCCAGCCTGGGCAACAGAACGAGACACTGTCTTATAAAAATTTAAAAAAAAGAAAAGGAAAAAAAAAGAAAACTTATTTAATTCTCACTAAATCCTGTTAGGAAGCTCAGAGAGAGGGTCAGTAATTATTGCAAGCTTCTGGCGCTAATATTTAGCGGAACCAAGACTTGAACATAGGTTTTCGACTCAACAATTGTTTTAATTACTCTGTGTTGCTTAAACTGAGAAACCTCTGAATCATTACAATTTTAAAAGAACAACTCACAGTTCTCAGTTTCCATCGGATTCCAATTTTCTACCAAATTGCAGTCCTGAGGTATGAATGGTTACCAAACTTTAGTTAAACAAACAAAATTAGTTCATTAAATAACAGAGAAACCACTCTGCCCAGCCTGCATTTTTTTTTAACGAGTTTGCCTCCTTTATGCGCAAGGCTCCTTGGGAGTTGTAGTCTGAGGCGCAGTCCTGTGGGTGGAGGCGCTGAGACTGGGACCCAATCAGCAGAGAGTCAACTTGCTCTCCGCGCAGCGATTGGCTGGAAGTCAGCGGTCGCCCGCCCACGGCGCCATCACGCGGTCCCTAGTTAAGGCGGCACAAGGCCGAGGCAGAGCGTGGCTCACTCCTCTGTTCCTTTGGGTCGGGTCATCTGTGATACTGCAGTGCAGCCATGGCAGAACCGCAGCCCCAGTCCGGCGGCCTCACTGACGAGGCCGCCCTCAGTTGCTGCTCCGACGCGGACCCCAGTACCAAGGTGGGCGCAGGACCGAAGGGAACGGCTCCCCGAGCCCCGCTAGGCCGGGACCGGGCCGCATTCTATCCAATCCCATCCCGCCGCCGCTGCAGGTCCGCCGGCCTCGGGCGGGCGGACGGGAGCGTGCTGGGAAGAGGGATAATGGTGTTCGATGGGGCGATGGTGGGGACCGCGAAATGTGGAGGGGATCCGTTGCCTCAGCTAGTTTCAGACTGCGACACTGTTTTGAATTGGCTTGTTTATGTTGCGACGGTGGCTGGAAGCCAGGCCAACCCGGGGTGAAGTTTCCCAAATCAGTCGCCAAGGCCCACGAGAACAGTAGTTTCAGAACTCTCAGAAATAGGTTCAAAGATGCCTGTCCTGTGCCAGTCCTGCCCAGCCTCGTTTTTCCTTACCACCCTGACTCCAGTCTTAACTCCTGCAAACTAATTTGATCTCTTTGAGTTTAACCGCGCCCAGAATTTCACTTTTGCTTGCATGGCCTTTGCTGTGGGTCACAACCGCCCTTCTTGCCTTCCTCGTCTTGGTGGGGCCCAGGAGAGATTACAGAATCACAGAGTTTGGATCTGAAAGGAATCTTAGAAATTCCTTCTCTTACCCTCTCGTTTTACAGTAATGACCCAGTAAGAGAAATGACCTGTTGCATACGAAGGCTTTCACTTACCGAACATGTCTTTACTGAGTAAGAATCAGTGTAACTCACTCAGGTGTGGTGTCTCGGTTGCAATGTTAAGATCAGACACAGTTAGTGGGCGCGGTGGCTCATGCCTGTAATCCCAGGGCTTTGGGAGGCCAAGGCGGGCAGATCACGAGGTCAGGAGATGGAGACCATCCTGGCTAACACCGTGAAACTCCGTCTCTGTTAAAAATACAAAAAAATGAGCCGGGCGTTGTGGCAGGGACCTGTAGTCCCAGTTACTCCGGAGGCTGAGGCAGGAGAATGGCGTGAACCTGGGAGATGGAGTTGTAGTGAGCTGAGATTGCGGCACTGCACTCCAGCCTGGGCGACAGAGAGAGACCCCATCTCAAAAAAAAAAAAAAAAAAAAAAAAAAAAGATCAGACACAGTAACTGCTGTTTATTCCAGTGATGTCATCAGTGTCTGTAAATGCCTTTGTATTTATTCATTTGACTACATCATTTGTAAAGTCCTTAAAGATTGAATATGTGCTTTGTGCAGACCTTTAAAAGGGATAGATAAGTGGTCCATGACTCTGGTCCCTGCTTGTTCTTTACCTTCAGGGCAAAGAGTCAGACTCCTCTCATTGCTAAAACTTTTGACTAGCACCTGGTACTTGGCTTAAGAAGAATGTTAGTCATTGCAAAATTAAGGGGGAAGGTTAAAAAAAAATCCCTGTCATACTCATCTCACTTGTATTTCCCTTAATATTCATACCTGGTTTTTTCATGCAATATAAATTGAGTCACTCAGTGTAAAATATTTTCCCAGATAACTAGGGGTTTTATGTAATGGGTTATTTCAAATAAAAAGGATTCCAGGGAGATCTTTATAAAATATACTAAGTAAATGTCCTTGCAGCTTAGTTTACATTCCATAGTATCTAAATTTCTCTTGATGATTTGGAGTAATTAATTTTGAGATCAGTAATTTTTGGCCATGGGAATACTACGTGGAGACATAAAATGGAATATATAATAATAGCTGGTATATATTGAGTGTGCCAGGCCCTGGCTTGGTTTTTAAGTACATTGTTTAATCCTAATAACAACCCTATAAAGAAGGCATAATTATGATCTTCATTTTACAAATAAGGACATGTAGGCACATAGAGGTGTTGAGTGATTTGCCCAGGGAGGAGCCCACACCTCCAGCCTCCACCCTCTTCTGCTTCTGGGGTGCTGACTCCAGCAGTAATTTTGGAATTTGCTATTGGAGGAACCCGCTCTCAATATTTCAATGTAGGTTCTTTCTATTTTCCATAAGTGTTGGCTGGCTGAGATATAGAGACAGTATAAAGAGAGAAATTTTACAGCTGGGCCACCAGGGGTGACATCACATTATCAGTAGGACTGTGATGCCCCCTGAGCCTCAAACCAGCAAGATTTTAAAGGGTTTCAAAAAGGGGAGGGGGTGTAAGAACAGGGAGTAGGAACAGAGATTACATGCTTCAAAGGGCAAAAAGCAGAACTACTGATAAGGGTCTAACAAAGATCACATGCTTCTGAGGGAACAGGACAAAGGGCAAAAGCAGAACTACTGGTAATGGTCTATGTTCAGCAGTGCATGTATTGTCTTGATAAGCATCTTAACAGAAAACAGGGTTCGAGAGCAGAGAACCAATCTAATCACAAATTTACCAGGGCAGTTTTTCCCAATCCTAGTAAGCCTGAGGGTACTGCAGGAGACCAGGGCATATCTCAGTCCTTATCTCAACTGCACAAGACAGACATTCCCAGAGCAGCCATTTATAGACCTCCCCCCAGGAATGCGTTCCTTTCCCAGGGTATTAATATCAATATTCCTTGCTAGGAAAAGAATATAGCAGTGTCTTCCCTACTTGCACATCCGTTTTTAGACTCTCTGCAAGAAGGAAAATATGGCTCTTTTTGCCCAACCCCACAGGCAGTCAGACCTTATGGTTGTCTTCCCTTGTTCCCTAAAAATCACTATTATTCTGTTCTTTTTCAAGGTGCACTGATTTCATATTGTTCAAACACACATGTTTTATAATTAATTTGTACAGTTAACACAATTATCACAGTGGTCCTGAGGTGACATACATCCTCAGCTTACGAAGATAACAGGATTAAGAGATTAAAGTAAAGACGGGCATAAGAAATTATAAAAGTATTATTTGGGAACTGATAAATGTCCATATTAAAATGAAATCTTCACAATTTATGTTCCTCTGCCGCAGCTCCAGCTGGTCCCTTCATTCAGGGTCCCTGACTTCCCTCAACAATTTGCCATAGAGGAAAATAAAAAACCTCAATGAAGGCTGGGCATGGTGGCTCATGCCTGTAATTCCAGCACTTTGGAAGGCTGAGGCGGGTGGATCACCTGAGGTCAGGAGTTCGAGACCAGCCTGGCCAATGTGGCAAAACTCTGTCTCTACTAAAAATACAAAAATTAGCTGGGTGTGGTGGTGGGCACCTTTAATCCCAGCTACTTGGGAGGCTGAGGCAGGAGAATCACTTGAACCCAGGAGGCGGAGGTTGCAGGGAGCTGAGATGATGCCACTGCATTCGAGCTTGGGTGACAGAGTGTGACTCTGTCAAAAAAAAACACAAGAAAACCTCAATGAATTAAATTCAGTTTGACCACTTGATACATTTACACCGTATGTAAAGAAGATAGTAAATACTTAGGGGATACTTGGATAAACAAGACGAGGTTCCCTCCCTTCACCAACTTATGTCAACTCTAATACACAATGGACCTGGGGTTAGTGTGCTATTGAAATTATAAGTCACCCTGGGATCACAGAGGAGGTAGAGGTTTTTAAAGGTAGCATCAGTGGAATGGGTTATGCACAGGATATTTGGAGCCTGAAGACCTGCATTTGAATCCCCACTTCTGTCACTGGCTGCAGACCTTGCCAGGGCACTTGGGCTGAGTTTGTAGAAAGAGCATAAACATAGAGAGCTGCTATGAGGATAAAATGACATGTATTATGTTCTCTAAACTATGAAGACTGATACAATTCAAGGTTGTGTTTCAGCTGTGGGGATCAGGGCACACATCAAAAAGACAGTGGTGATGTGGGCCCATGCCTCGATAGATGAGAAGGATTCCAACAGAGTACATGGGAAGGCATTCTAGATGAAGGAAACATCTTAGCAAAAATCTAGTTTTAGGATGGCAGAATTGCAATGCAGGGCAGGTACTGGAGGGTTAGTTAAATGTTATTGGTTGCAGATCAGGTTATCTCAGCAGTGGTGGGAAAGGCTAACATAGTAGGTTGGGGCCAGATTCTGGAGTCAGCTTTGAATGTCACATCTAAGGAAGTTAGATTTTATATAGATAGTGGGGAATGAGTCAGGGTTTTGAAGTATTCTATAAAGTAGATTGGAAGGATCCAAGTCTGGAGGTGATTAGGCCACTTAAAAAGCTCTTCCAGAAGGTGAGATAAATGATGAGGGTCTCGTTTGTAAAGAAGAGAGCAGCAGTGGCACAAAGTCAACTTATTTTTTGATCATTAGCATCTTCATTGTAAAAGAAGTCCAAAGAATGTATGGCTATACCCATTTTGGGCAATCTTTCTGGGCTAATTTTCTTTAAAAGGTCAGATTCTCCTGGCAACAGAGGGAGACTCCATCTCAAAAAAAAAAAAAATAAAAATGTCAGATTCTCCTTCCAAGTAGTGATCTCCTGGAGATCTTTCCTTTTTTACTGTCTGTATCTGTGTCCACTGATACAGTAGACAATGTCCTCAGTGTTGCCGTTATTTCTACCACCACTACCAATGTCTGTTTTCACATCATTCCACATATATATGAATATATATATGTGGGGCCCCTGTCCAATTGAGGTAGATTGGTAGAATTGAATGCAGTAGAAGGGAGAATAGGGAATGGAAAGGAGGAAGGAAGAAGGGCAATGGCCAGATACATGGCTATTCTAGGCATAAAGACTCATAATATATACAAAGGCATAATGACATCAGAGAACTGAGGCAGGGGCCTACAGGTAACACAGTGAATGAAGTTATAAGCAGTGGGACTTGAGGGAAGGGTGACCAGAATAATCACTGGGGTACTCAAAGAAAAGATGAGAACTCCCATTATATTCATTTGTTTTTCTCACCCTGTAATGATGTCTACTTAAGTGATAAGGGTATGAAATAGAAAATGTTTGAGATGACCAGTTTAGGGGAGTGGTGATAACCGTTGATGTTAGAGAAGTATACAGCTACACATGTGCTTGCAATTGGGACTGTCTCTCAAACGTGTTCAGGAACCACTGAAGTATTGATTTTTTTTTTTTTTTTTTTTCTTTTTTTTGACATGGAGTCTCTCTCTGTCACCCGGGCTGGAGTGCAGTGGCCGGATCTCAGCTCACTGCAAGCTCCACCTCCCGGGTTTACGCCATTCTCCTGCCTCAGCCTCCCGAGTAGCTGGGACTACAGGCGCCCGCCACCTCGCCTGGCTAGTTTTTTGTATTTTTTAGTAGAGAGGGGTTTCACCATGTTAGCCAGGATGGTCTCAATCTCCTGACCTCGTGATCCGCCTGTCTCGGCCTCCCAAAGTGCTGGGATTACAGGCTTGAGCCACCGTGCCTGGCCGTTGAAGTATTGATTTTTAAGCCAAAAATGACATGACAGGGTTTTCTTTATGGAAAGATCACTCCAAATTGCATGCACATAAGCCTACGAAAAGCAAAGAGATAATAGTCTAGGCAGGAAGTAGTGAGCACTTCTTGCTTTCCTCAAGATACACTGAAGGCAGTTGAAAAGCTCATTTTAAAAAGTCTGGAGAAAACAACTTTGTTCACTTTTGTTTTGTGGAAGATATGACACCTAGTAATAAAGAGTTAACAAACCCTTTCCCCTTTTAAAAATTTGACTTTTTGTTAACTCCCTAGTTTCCCAGGAAACAATGAAAAATCGTGTTTGTTGCTTATGGTAAAAATAACCCAATTGGTAAATTGCATCTGGAGAGGGAGAATTGTAAATACCTGAAAGGAAGCCATAGCTTTGGACTTCCCTGATTGTAGTGACTCTTATAACTGTCCCTTGTGGAGATTCTGGATGTTCTGCCTATGGAGTTGCTACTAGAGATACTGGCTCCTGTGGTACACGGGGCCTTCTGCCCTAGAGTGATTCTCGTTCATACCCAGTGTGAATCTTCTCCCTGTACCTGACCTGTGTAGACTGCTGTAAGGACTCCCACTGAAGAGGAACACCTACCTGATACTTCTTTGTTGGCAATCTGTGTTTTTCTAACTTATACCCTTTTGAGTAAACTGGTACCATGTAAGGCCTATGGCTATGGTTGTCTTACAAGTCTGGATGTTTAGTTGAGCCTTAAGAAGACTTTTGGGGCCGGGCCCGGTGGCTCACGTCTGTAATCTCAGCACTTTGGGAGGCCGAGGTGGGCAGATCACGAGGTCAGGAGTTCGAGACCAGCCTGACCAAGATGGTGAAACCCCGTCTCTACTAAAAATACAAAAACATTAGCCAGGCGTGGTGGCACGTGCCTGTAATCCCAGCTACTTGGGGGGCTGAGACAGGAGAATAGCTTGAACTTGGGAGGTGGAGGTTGCAGTGAGCTGAGATTGTGCCATTGCACTCCAGCCTGGGTGACAAAGCAAGACTCCGTCTGAAGAAAAAAAAAGAAGGCTTTCTGTTGGGAGCAGTATAACACTTTTGAAAGTTATTTGAGAGACAAAGTAGATAGTCTCTAAAGGGAATTGGTCTCAGTCTTATTAAGGTCAAAACACAACACTGTTTAAACCAGAGAAATTTTTTAATTTCTGAAAACATGGCTAATGCAAGTGTAGAACTTCTCCTTTCTGCAGACTGAGGATAGTAGAGGTGCTATGGTCTGAATGTGTCCCCTCAAAATTCATATTAGTTGAAATCCTAATCCCTGAGGCAGGTATTAGGAGGTAGGGCCTTTCAGAAAGGGATTAGGTAGGTCATGAGGTCAAAGTCTTCATGATTAGAATTAGCATCCTATACAAGAGACTGTAAAGAATGATCAAGCCCTTCTGCCATGTGAGGTCACAGTGCAAAGATACCATCTATGAGGACAGAGACTAAATTTGCAAGTGCCTTGATCTTGGACTTCCTAGCCTCCAAACCTGTGAGAAATAAATGTTTGTTGTTTATAAGCCACCCAGTTTATGGAATTTTTGTTACAGCAGCCTAAATGGACTAAGATAAGAGGCAATGGAGATTTTAACTTTAAGTAAGATGTAACCTCTTACAAAGCTCTCTAGTAATACTTCTAGAGAAATAAGAATCTACATCACTAGAAGTAAATTTGAGATTTCGTAGGGAGAAAACACAAAGTCAAACAACCTTTTTGTCATTGTTGTGGCTTTTTGACCAGTTTTGATTCATCCTGAAAATAGACATATTGTAACCAAATACACTCTTATCCCATTGTGAGAGGCAGTTGTATAAAATTCATTTAGAGACTCTGCTTCTGACAAGATGAAGTAGACATACTTTTCCTTATTCCTCCTGCTAAGTACAACTAAAAACTCTGGACATGATATATAAGACAAACACTGAAAGACTCTGAAAGGTGGGGAGAAGAAGGTAGACTGGCTAGGGACCTTGAGACCCTAGAAACAACAAGGTGATGAGTTTCCTAAGTTTTCTTTTTGCCTAATATAGATCAGACTTGAAGCTGAAGAAGCTAGTAACCTGGAAATGCTGATGGACATAGACCAGAGAAAAGCCTAATGAAAGCCTGCTCTCTAGCCACAGGACCTGGAAGTGGGCAGTCTTACCTGGCAAGAAAGAAAACTTTTAGACAATAACTGCTCTACTCCAATTAAGCTCCATAGGAAACACTGGGGCCTCAGTCCCACCCATGACAGCAAAAGCTGAGTGGGGAGCCTAGATTTTCACCCAACCAGATGTAATGAGCTGTCCAGCCTTTCCCTGCCAAGGTGAGTAGGGAGCCAGGACTTTCATCCTGCCAGGCTTTCCCCTCTTGGGGAAAAATCCCCTTTAGGAATGAGGAACCTAAAATTCCACCCCAACCCAGCAGTGGAAATATTTAAGATAATTATAAGTGGGAGAAGGTACAGGGATTTAAAGAGAGGTGAGGTTTCTGTACCTTGTTCAAACTAATAAAATGATGTCACCAAATGACTGATAAGTTACGTGTGTGTATATACATATACACATGTATGTCTGTATATATGTGTATGTGTATATGTATATATACACCATATGTGTATACATCTATAGTAACACCTAGAGCCACTGCTTAAAAAGCTATAAAAAGAGATACATGCAAAAACACTATAGATAAATCAAAATTGAATTTTAAAAATGTTCCAGTGACTCAGAGAAAGGCAAAAAGAAGAAAGAAAACATTAAAAAAAGAAAGAACAAACAGAAAACAAACATGAATAAAATGGCCAACTTAAGCCCTAACATTTCAGTACTTACATTAGATATAAATACATTAAGAGACAATGATTGATAGAGTGGATTTAAAAACGTGCCTCAGCTGTATGCTGTCTACATGACACTCACTTCCAATATGATAGAAACGAGTTAAAAGTAAAAGGATAGAAAAGATAAATCATGCAGATATTCATCAAAAGAAAGCAGGAGTGGTTATCTTGATATCACATAAGGTAGATTTTGGAGCAAAGAAAATTACCAGACATAAGAAGTACATTAGACAGTGATAAAAGAGTTGTGATTGACCAAGATGACATAGTAATTATAAATGTATGTTGCTAAACAGCAGAGCTATCAAACACATGAAGCAAAACTGATATAACTGAAAGGAAAAATAGAAAAATCTAAAATTATAGTTGGAGACCTCAACACTACTTTTTCTTTTTTTTTTTTTTGAGACATGTGTCACTCCTGTCACCCAGGCTGGAGTGCAGTGGTGCTGTCTCAGCTCACTACAGTCTCTGCTTCCTGGGTTCAAGGGGTCCTCCTACCTCAGCCTCCTGAGGAGCTGGGACTACAGGTGTGCGCTACCACACCCAGCTAATTTTTTGTATTTTTTTTAGAAATGGGGTCTTACTATATTGCCCAGGCTGGTCTTGAACTCCTGGGCTCAAGCAGTCCACTCACCTCGGCTTCCCAAAGTGCTGGGATTACAAGCTTGAGCCACCATGCCCAGCCAACACTCCTCTTTCAACAATTGATAGAACTAGACAGAAAATTAACAAGGAAACAGAAGAACTCAACAATACCATCAACAAATAAGATCTAATTAGTATTTGTAGAATGTTCCACCCAACAACAACAGAGTTCTCCTTTTTTTTTCAAGTATCTGTAGAACATATACCAAAGTAGACCATGACCTGAGTCCTAAAGCCAACTTCAGCAAATTTAAAAGAATCGAATGATATATTCTTCAGCCACAGTGGAATCAAACTAGAAATTAGTAGCAGAAACATAATAAGAACATCTTCAAGCACTAGGAAACTAAACAGCACACTTCTAAATAAATTTTCCATGGATCAAAAAGGAAGTCTTGGGAAATTTTTAAATATTTTGAGCTGAGGCCGGGTGCGGTGACTCACGCCTGTAATCCCAGCACTTTGGGAGGCTGAGGCGGGCGATCACGAGGTCAGGAGATTGAGACCATCCTGGCTAACATGGTGAAACCCCATCTCTACTAAAAACACAAAAAATTAGCCGGGCGTGGTGGTGGGTGCCTGTAGTCCCAGCTACTCGGGAGGCTGAGGCAGGAGAATGGCGTGAACCTGGGAGGTGGAGCTTGCAGTGAGCTGCGATCACGCCACTGCACTCCATCCTGGGCGACAAAGCAAGACTCTGTCTCAAAAATATATGTATGTATATTTTGAACTGAATGAAAATGAAAAAGGGATCGTAGCTAAACAGTGCAAAGGGGGAAATTTATGGCACTGACTGCATACATTATAAAAGAGGAAAAGTCTCAGATTAATAACTTAAGCTTCCTCCTAAGAAACTAGAAAATGAAGAGCAAAATAAACCCAAAGGAAGCAGAAGGAAGGAAATAGCAAAGCAGAAATTAATGAAATTAAAAACAGAATATCAGTAAAACAGAGCTGGTTCTTTGAGAAGACCAGTAGAATCGACAAACCTGTAGCAAGACTGACAATGAAAACAAAGAAGCACAAACTACCAATATCAGGAATGAAATAGGGGATACACTACAGACCTTTCTGACGTAAGAAAGATAAAGGAATACTAAAAACAACTTAGTATACATAAATTTGACAACTTGAATTGGATGAATTCCTTATCCAATATGAATTCATATGATGAGTCCTATAACTTAAGGCAATTGGATTTGTGATTAACAAACTTCCAAAGAAGCTCTGTCCAGACCCAGGTGATTTCACTGGAGAATTCTACCAAATGTAAAAGAAGAATTAACATCAATTATACGTAACCCCTTCTAGAAAACTGAAGACAGGAGAACACTTCCCAATTCATTTGATAAAGCTAATATTACCCTGATACCAAAAACAAATGAAGACAGTACAACAAAACTACAGACCAATATCTCTAATGAATATAAATGTAAAAACCCTTGACAAAATATTAGTAAACAGAATTCAACAATATATATAGAAAGAATTATACACCTTAACCAAGTAGGGTTTATATCTAGGATGCAAGGCTGGTTCAGTATACAAAAATCAGTCAGTATAAACCACCATATTAAGAGGGTAAAGAAGAATCACATGATCATATCAGTTGGTACAGAAAAGGCATTTGACAAAATTCAACACTTATTCATTATTTTTTTTTAAGTTCAGAAAAAAATAGGAATAGAGGGGCATTTCTTTAACTTGATAAAGAGCTTCTTTTGAAAAGTTAGAGCTAATATTACACTCAGTGGTGGTGCTTTCTCCCTAATTTTGATAATAAGACAAGGATGTCTGTTGTTACCACTCTTATTTGACAAAGTTCTGAAAGTTCTAGACAGTGGAGTAAAGCAAGAGAAGGAAATAAGAGACATATAGGTTGGAAAGGAAGAAGTCAAACTGTCCTTATTTGAGGATGACATGATTGTCTATATAGGGAATAATAAGTAATTTACAAAAAACTCTCAGAATTCATAAGTGAGTTCAGCAAGGTTGCAGGGTACAAAATAAACATACAGAAATCAATTGCATTTCTATATACTAGCAAAGAACACACAGGCACCAAAAATTTAAAAATACAGTACCATTTACAATTGCCCAATAAAATGCAATACTTAGATATAAATCTAGTAAACATTTACAGGACGCATATGCTGAAAACAGCAATGGTGATGCAAAAAGTCATAGATCTGAATAAATGCAGAGATTTATTGTGTTCGTGATTGGAAGACTCAGCATAGCAAAGATGTAAATTCTCCCCAAAACAATATATGTGTTTAACACGCTCCTTATCAAACTTTTTAAAGACAGAGACAGGGTTATTCTAGATTGAAAGGCAAAACAAAAAAACTAGAATAACTAACAGTTATGGAAAAGAATGAAGTGGGAAGAATTTGTCTACCTGAGTTTAAAACTTACATAGCTACAGTAGTCACTACTCTGTGGTATTGGCAGAGCGATAGAACATTGAAACACGATAGAGAACCCCAAAATATATCCACACTAGTATGCCCAACAGCTTTTTGACAAAGATGAAAAGCAGTTCACTGGAGGAAGGATAGGCTCAACAAATGGTGCTGAAGCAATTGGACATCCTTAGGTTAAAAGTGAAGCTGTACCTGATTCTCATCCCTTATGCCAAAAAAAAAAAAAAAAACCAAATCCATTTACTGGTGCTTAAAGGGGCCTTAATCCTTTGGTTCACATCCTTGCCTCACTTTTTTTTTTTTTTTTTTTGAGACGGAGTCTCACTCTGTCGCCCAGGCTGGAGTGCAGTGGCCCGATCTCGGCTCACTGCAAGCTCCGCCTCCCGGGTTCACGCCATTCTCCTGCCTCAGCTTCCCGAGTAGCTGGGACTACAGGCGCCCGCCACTACGCCCGGCTTTTTTGTATTTTTAGTAGAGACGGGGTTTCACCGTGTTAGCCAGGATGGTCTCGATCTCCTGACCCCGTGATCCGCCCGCCTCGGCCTCCCAAAGTGCTGGGATTACAGGCGTGAGCCACTGCGCCCGGCCCCTTGCCTCACTTTTATAGTTTTGTAAGGATTGTATTGTAGGCAGGTAGGAAATGCACTAGAAACATCCTTAATTGTACCTTTTAAGTTTTCTTGGCCGGGCGCAGTAGGCTCACACCTGTAATTCCAGCACTTTGGGAGGCCAAGGCGGGTGGACCACAAGGTCAGGAGTTCGAGACCAGCCTGGCCAATATGGTGAAACCCCATCTCTACTAAAAATACAAAAATTAGCGAGGCGTGGTGGCAGGCGCCTGTAGTCCCAGCTATTCAGAAGGCTGAGGTAGGAGAATAGCTTGAACCCGGGAGGCGGAGCTTGCAGTGAGCCAAGATTGCCCCACTGCCCTCCAGCCTGGGCGACAGAACGAGACTCCGTCTCAAAAAAAAAAAAAGTTTTCTTACAGTAGTTTTGTTAATTAAATTTGGAGAATGACACTTCCCCTCCCCTTGAAAAAACCTTATTATTTCTGTTGTTCACCTTTTGATAAGGCACAGGAGCAAATCTTTGTCACTCAGTAGCCATCCCAGTAAAACCAAAGATAGTTTAGGCATAAAAGACATCTTATTTTTATTCTAAATTTACAGCATGATAAGGGAAAGACACAGTTAAGTTGAGGACTGTCAGGTGAGACAAGACATGAGCATAGCATAAATCTTTTTAAAACAGGAGATACATGTATTTTAAACGATATTTTAAAACCATGCCAATACACAGCAGTCATTTTTAGGAACTTAACTTTTTACAACAGAAACTTTTTCTCAAGATCATGCAAGCGTTTACAAGAGGCACAGGGAGTTAATAGACTATTTTGGTGATAAAAATAAAACTCTGTTATCTGAGCATAGAATAACTTGATCATTTTCTTAAAAATAAGCCCTACTTGTTTTTATATCCATTTGACAATTTGTAGCAAAGGATTTATAAGCCTCTATTTTATAAATAAATTCACTAACATTGAATATATCTTACTTTTTTTTGCCACGTATACACTTTTTAAAGTGAATTTTAATATTCTTTATGTGTATGTATTTAGGCAGATATAGTACATAGTTCTCTTAATAAAGTTAAAGGCCGTAACATTAATTTTAAGATATAATTAATCTCAGAGGCGTGGGGGAGCTCATGACCCACGCGGCTCAGCCAGTGGCTGACGCACCCTCGAAAAGTTGCGCTCCGACCTTCTCACGACCTACATTCTTCCCGGGCACTCCTGAGTTAGAGCTGGGCCCAGAGGACCTGGGCCAAGACTTTCCAGTGGCTGCCGCGCCTGGGGCGAGGAGCCGGCCCCGCTTTCCTCGCGGGGTCCAGCGCAGGCGTCCCCGGGACCGCAGCGCAAACTTTCTGGACTGTCTGAGGACACTTGTCCAGCGAGCGCCACTGCTTGGGGAGGAGGAGCCACGGTCGGGGACAGGTTTTCCGTTCGTGATAAAAGGACGTAACCGATAATTCAGAAACACGTACCTTCTTTACATCATCTATGGGAAAAAAAGTCATTAAGGCACCAAAAGAACCTACTATAGGACTGTAAAGATATTTACCTATTACAGAGATTTATTGATATGATAAAATTAAGCAACCATAACTCTCTAATTTGTTAGAAAATCATCATCACCACCTCAAGCAATCTCCAACAGACCTATAGCTGAGGGTCCTGACAGTCAGAAGGAAACCTATCAAACAGGAAGGACACCTAAATCAAAACCCCATCAGTACGTCACCATCATCAAAGACCAGTGACAGATAAAACCACAAAGATGGGGAAAAAGCAGGGCAGAAAAGCTGGAAATTCAAAAAATAAGAGCGCATCTCCTCCTGCAAAGGAGCACAGCCCATCGCCAGCAACGGATCAAAGCTGGTCAGAGAATGATTTTGATGAGATGAGAGAAGAAGGCTTCAGTCCATCAAACCTCTCAGAGCTAAAGGAGGAATTACGTACCCAGCGCAAAGAAACTAAAAATCTTGAAAAAAAAGTGGAAGAATTGACAGCTAGACTAATTAATGCAGAGAAGGTCATAAACGAAATGACAGAGATGAAAACCATGACACGAGAAATACGTGACAAATGCACAAGCTTCAGTAACCGACTCGATCAACTGGAAGAAAGAGTATCAGCGATTGAGGATCAAATGAATGAAATGAAGCGAGAAGAGAAACCAAAAGAAAAAAGAAGAAAAAGAAATGAACAAAGCCTGCAAGAAGTATGGGATTATGCCAAAAGACCAAATCTACGTCTGATTGGGGTGCCTGAAAGTGAGGGGGAAAATGGAACCAAATTGGAAAACACTCTACAGGATATCATCCAGGAGAACTTCCCCAACCTAGCAGGCCAGGCCAACATTCAAATTCAGGAAATACAGAGAACGCCACAAAGATACTCCTCCAGAAGAGCAACTCCAAGACACATAATTGCCAGATTCACCAAAGTTGAAATGAAGGAAAAAATCTTAAGGGCAGCCAGAGAGAAAGGTCAGGTTACCCACAAAGGGAAGCCCATCAGACTGACAGCAGACCTCTCGGCAGAAACTCTACAAGCCAGAAGAGAGTGGGGGCCAATATTCAACGTTCTTAAAGAAAAGAATTTTAAACCCAGAATTTCATATCCAGCCAAACTAAGTTTCATAAGTGAAGGAGAAATAAAATTCTTTACAGATAAGCAAATGCTTAGAGATTTTGTCACCACCAGGCCTGCCTTACAAGAGACCCTGAAGGAAGCCCTAAACATGGAAAGGAACAACCGGTACCAGCCACTGCAAAAACATGCCAAAATGTAAAGACCATCGAGCCTAGGAAGAAACTGCATCAACTAATGAGCAAAATAACCAGTTAATATCATAATGGCAGGATCAAGATCACACATAACAATATTAACCTTAAATGTAAATGGACTAAATGCTCCAATTAAAAGACACAGACTGGCAAACTGGATAAAGAGTCAAGACCCATCAGTCTGCTGTCTTCAGGAGACCCATCTCACATGCAGAGACATACATAGGCTCAAAATAAAAGGATGGAGGAAGATCTACCAAGCAAATGGAGAACAAAAAAAAGCAGGGGTTGCAATCCTAGTCTCTGATAAAACAGACTTTAAACCATCAAAGATCAAAAGAGACAAAGAAGGCCATTACATAATGGTAAAGGGATCAATCCAACAGGAAGAGCTAACTATCCTAAATATATATGCACCTAATACAGGAGCACCCAGATTCATAAAGCAAGTCCTTAGAGACTTACAAAGAGACTTAGACTCCCATACAATAATAATGGGAGACTTCAACACTCCACTGTCAACATTAGACAGATCAACGAGACAGAAAGTTAACAAGGATATCCAGGAATTGAACTCATCTCTGCACCAAGCGGACCTAATAGACATCTATAGAACTCTCCACCCCAAGTCAACAGAATATACATTCTTCTCAGCACCACATCACACTTATTCCAAAATTGACCACATAATTGGAAGTAAAGCACTCCTCAGCAAATGTAAAAGAACAGAAATTATAACAAACTGTCTCTCTGACCACAGTGCAATCAAACTAGAACTCAGGACTAAGAAATTCAATCAAAACCGCTCAACTACATGGAAACTGAACAACCTGCTCCTGAATGACTACTGGGTACATAACGAAATGAAAGCAGAAATAAAGATGTTCTTTGAATCCAATGAGAACAAAGATACAACATACCAGAATCTCTGGGACACATTTAAAGCAGTATGTAGAGGGAAATTTATAACACTAAGTGCCCACAAGAGAAAGCAGGAAAGATCTAAAATTGACACTCTAACATCACAATTAAAAGAACTAGAGAGGCAAGAGCAAACACATTCAAAAGCTAGCAGAAGGCAAGAAATAACTAAGATCAGAGCAGAACTGAAGGAGATAGAGACACAAAAAACCCTCCAAAAAATCAATGAATCCAGGAGTTGGTTTTTTGAAAAGATCAACAAAATTGACAGACCGCTAGCAAGATTAATAAAGAAGAAAAGAGAGAGGAATCAAATAGACGCAATAAAAAATGATAAAGGGGATATCACCACCGACCCCACAGAAATACAAACTACCATCAGAGAATACTACAAACACCTCTACGCAAATCAACTAGAAAATCTAGAAGAAATGGATAATTTCCTGGACGCGTACACTCTTCCAAGACTAAACCAGGAAGAAGTTGAATCCCTGAATAGACCAATAGCAGCCTCTGAAATTGAGGCAACAATTAATAGCCTGCCCACCAAAAAAAGCCCAGGACCAGATGGATTCACAGCTGAATTCTACCAGAGGTACAAGGAGGAGCTGGTACCATTCCTTCTGAAACTATTCCAATCAATAGAAAAAGAGGGAATCCTCCCTAACTCATTTTATGAGGCCAGCATCATCCTGATACCAAAGCCTGGCAGAGACACAACAAAAAAAGAGAATTTTAGACCAATCTCCCTGATGAACATCGATGCAAAAATCCTCAATAAAATTCTGGCAAACCGGATTCAGCAGCACATCAAAAAGCTTATCCACCATGATCAAGTGGGCTTCATCCCTGGGATGCAAGGCTGGTTCAACATTCGCAAATCAATCAACGTAATCCAGCATATCAACAGAACCAAAGACAAGAACCACATGATTATCTCAATAGATGCAGAAAAGGCTTTTGACAAAATTCAACAGCCCTTCATGCTAAAAACGCTCAACAAATTCGGTATTGATGGAACGTACCTCAAAATAATAAGAGCTATTTATGACAAACCCACAGCTAATATCATACTGAATGGGCAAAAACTGGAAAAGTTCCCTTTGAAAACTGGCACAAGACAGGGATGCCCTCTCTCACCACTCCTATTCAACATAGTGTTGGAAGTTCTGGCTAGGGCAATCAGGCAAGAGAAAGAAATCAAGGGTATTCAGTTAGGAAAAGAGGAAGTCAAATTGTCCCTGTTTGCAGATGACATGATTGTGTATTTAGAAAACCCCATCGTCTCAGCCCAAAATCTTCTTAAGCTGATAAGCAACTTCAGCAAAGTCTCAGGATACAAAATTAATGTGCAAAAATCACAAGCATTCTTATACACCAGTAACAGACAAGCAGAGAGCCAAATCAGGAATGAACTTCCATTCACAATTGCTTCAAAGAGAATAAAATACCTAGGAATCCAACTTACAAGGGATGTAAAGGACCTCTTCAAGGAGAACTACAAACCACTGCTCAGTGAAATCAAAGAGGACACAAACAAATGGAAGAACATACCATGCTCATGGATAGGCAGAATCAATATTGTGAAAATGGCCATACTGCCCAAGGTAATTTATAGATTCAATGCCATCCCCATCAAGCTACCAATGAGTTTCTTCACCGAATTGGAAAAAACTGCTTTAAAGTTCATATGGAACCAAAAAAGAGCCCGTATTGCCAAGACAATCCTAAGTCAAAAGGACAAAGCCGGAGGCGTCACGCTACCTGACTTCAAACTATACTACAAGGCTACAGTAACCAAAACAGCATGGTACTGGTACCAAAACAGAGATATAGACCAATGGAACAGAACGGAGCCTTCAGAAATAATGCCACACATCTACAACCATCTGATATTTGACAAACCTGAGAAAAACAAGAAATGGGGAAAGGATTCCCTATTTAATAAATGGTGCTGGGAAAATTGGCTAGCCATAAGTAGAAAGCTGAAACTGGATCCTTTCCTTACTCCTTATACGAAGATTAATTCAAGATGGATTAGAGACTTAAATGTTAGACCTAATACCATAAAAACCCTAGAAGAAAATCTAGGTAGTACCATTCAGGACATAGGCACGGGCAAGGACTTCATGTCTAAAACACCAAAAGCAACGGCAGCAAAAGCCAAAATTGACAAATGGGATCTCATTAAACTAAAGAGCTTCTGCACAGCAAAAGAAACTACCATCAGAGTGAACAGGCAACCTACAGAATGGGAGAAAATTTTTGCAATCTACTCATCTGACAAAGGGCTCATTTCCAGAATCTACAAAGAACTCAAACAAATATACAAGAAAAAAACAAACAACCCTATCCAAAAGTGGGGAAAGGATATGAACAGACATTTCTCAAAAGAAGACATTCATACAGCCAACAGACACATGAAAAAATGCTCATCATCACTGGCCATCAGAGAAATGCAAATCAAAACCACAATGAGATACCATCTCACACCAGTTAGAATGGCAATCATTAAAAAATCAGGAAACAACAGGTGTTGGAGAGGATGTGGAGAAATAGGAACACTTTTACACTGTTGGTGGGATTGTAAACTAGTTCAACCATTATGGAAAACAGTATGGCGATTCCTCAAGGACCTAGAACTAGATGTACCATATGACCCAGCCATCCCACTACTGGGTATATACCCAAAGGATTATAAATTATGCTACTACAAAGACACATGCACACGTATGTTTATTGCGGCACTATTCACAATAGCAAAGACTTGGAATCAACCCAAATGTCCATCAGTGACAGACTGGATTAAGAAAATGTGGCACATATACACCATGGAATACTATGCAGCCATAAAAAAGGATGAGTTTGCGTCCTTTGTAGAGACATGGATGCAGCTGGAAACCATCATTCTTAGCAAATTATCACAAGAAGAGAAAACCAAACACCGCATGTTCTCACTCATAGGTGGGAACTGAACAATGAGCTCACTTGGACTCGGGAAGGGGAACATCACACACTGGGGCCTATCATGGGGAGGGGGGAGGGGGGAGGGATTGCATTGGGGAGTTATACCTGATATAAATGATGAATTGATGGGTGCTGACGAGTTGATGGGTGCAGCACACCAACATGGCACATGTATACATATGTAACCTGCACGTTATGCACATGTACCCTAGAACTTAAAGTATAAAAAAAAAAAAAAAAAGATATAATTAATCTCAACAGCATATTAAGTGGTATTTGTTTTCATATGCATGTGTATATATATATATTATGTTTTTAAAACTTAATATACCATTGTATATATTCCCATGCTATTAGACTTAACATACCATCAGTATGTATCTCCATGCCATTTAATGTATCTCTACGCAGCATTTTAAATGTTTTCCATAATATTCTATTATGCCGGCCGGGCGCGGTGGCTCAAGCCTGTAATCCCAGCACTTTGGGAGGCCGAGGCGGGCGGATCACGAGGTCAGGAGATCGAGACCATCCTGGCTAACACGGTGAAATCCCTTCTCTACTAAAAATACAAAAAATTAGCCGGGCGAGGTGGCGGGCTTCTGTAGTCCCAGCTACTCGGGAAGCTGAGGCAGGAGAATGGCGTAAACCCGGGAGGCGGAGCTTGCAGTGAGCCGAGATCGCGCCACTGCACTCCAGCCTGGGTGACAGAGCAAGACTCCGTCTCAAAAAAAAAAAAAAAAAAAATTCTATTATGCCTGTGTTATACTATCTAGCTATTCCTTCGTTGTTAGAGGAAGTTAGTGGTTTAAAAGCAAGGACTTTGGAATCAGATTGCTTGGGCTGGAATTATTTCTCTGACACTTTCTCAGCAGTAAAATGGGGATGATAATAATGTGTATCTCATGGGCTTGTTGTGAAGATTACATGGATTAGTTTCTGTGAATCTCTTAGAACAGCATCTGGCACATAGTTATTGTGTAAGTGCTGTGATGGATGCCTTTGTACATAAATCTTTGTCAGAGTATTTCCTTAGAATTTTAGAAAGAGAACATCTTGGTCAAAGAATATGAATTCTTAGACTGAATTCATGGATTCATGAGGATCATGAGGTCAGGAGTTCAAGAACCAGACTGGTCAACACGGTGAAACCCCGTCTCTACTAAAAATACAAAAAAATTAGCCGGGCGTGGTGGCGCGTGCCTGTAGTCCCAGCTACTTGGGAGGCTGAGGCAGGAGGATCGCTTGAACCCGGGAGGCAGAGGTTGCAGTGAGCCAAGATCGTACCATTGCACTCCAGCCTGGGCAACAGGAGTGAAACTCCGTCTAATAATAATAATAATAATAATAATAATATTTATTAACACCCACAACCTACATTGACTATACATAAGACTTTGTCCTGCAGGTGGCTTCCTCAAGCAAACATTGTAACCAATAGAGAAGCAGCTACCACTCATATTAGCTGGGAAAGAAGGATGTTTGTTATTTTGGTAGTGTTCACAGTGCCTTGTTTTAATATATGCTTAGATCAGAATATGAAGTGGATATGATCTTGCTGCTTTAAAATTTTTTTTTTATTTTGGTATCACATCATGGCAGCCACAGAGTGACTTGAAATATGTTCAACAGGAGAAAACCAAGGCCCAGGTGTGAGTACCAGGCTAGCACTTGGATGTACAGAGCTACTTTTCTCTTTCTCAGCTGCTTGATAAAACCGAGACCTTTAGGACTGTAGCATATGACTGAGAAAAGCTATCCAAATGTTCTAGAAACGTGTAACCTGCCTGGTATGTGATTATAAGCTGCAAATAAAGAATTTAATTATTATATTTATTAAGATCAGTTTTAATAAGATAAAGTAGTTTTTAGGCTAGTTTTAAATGAGAATTTTAATACTTAAAAGACTATATTTCATTTACTTAAAATTTAGCAAAAGAGAAAAATATAATTTCCTAATGATGCTGAATGAACTATATTTGTATTTTATATGATGTGGGTTATATAGGAGAAAAATGGCATGTGGCTTCAAAAGAAGTGGTCAGAATTTTCAGGCCTGTTTTGTCAAGCCATGGGTATAACAGAAAAAAAAAAAATCTGTTAGGAAGCACCAGTGAGGTTCACAGACTCATGTTCTGGAAGGTACATACCAATGGTAAAGGGAGACCAAAAATTAGAGGCCTTAGACAGTTAATTACTTAGTGTCAGTTTCTTATCTATAACATGGGATATGAATATCTATCGATAGTAATACCATATAGAGTTATTATACATAGTTAAGTCCTAAGTCAAATTACTAATGCTATTAATAATCTTAACTCCATGAATTTACATACCTTCTACCCTTTTCTCAGTCAAGCCTTTTGTTTGCTGGTAAGTTGAACAGTTTCCCAAAGGTGTTAGCAACAGTAACTGTTTACCCTTTTAGTTATTTAGGAGTCTAGGATCTTGTGAGCAACCCTTTGCTAATTTTTATGGTCACCAGTAATTTATTCTAGAAGGGCATTTATGCCTTCATTCAACAAATATTATAGTGATGAAACTCTTTATGTGTAAAATCAGTGTCTTAGTTTGGGTAGCCCCAAAGCAGACTAGAGAGGAAGGTGTGGTTGTAAGTAGTTTGAGAAGTGGTCATAGAGAGCTCTGTGGAGTTCAGGAGAGAGGGTGATCATAGGTGTATACGAGTGGATTACCAATGTGGGCAACTGAGGTTCAATCCTGCTGGGGATTCTTTGAGGGACTTTGTGGTACCTGCCTCCGAATTGTCCCACCAAGGGACAAGGATGCCAGGTTTTTTATCCACCATTGGTTGAAGGTCATTTCTGCAGTGTGAACTTTCTGACACTTTGGACTTGTACCACACGGGGGCCTGCAACCAGAAAACACCACTGGGCAGAGAGCCCTTGCAAGTTGTAGGTGGTAAGTTAACAATTATGTTATAATGGTGGACTGTTTTTGTATCTTGTTACAGAGAGCACAATTAATATTGGTAAATGTGGTAAATTGTGGTAATATTGGTAAATTGGTAAATGGTAAAAGTGAAAGATGTTTAATATAAGTATTTTTCCATAGGATTTTCTATTGCAGCAGACCATGCTACGAGTGAAGGATCCTAAGAAGTCACTTGATTTTTATACTAGAGTTCTTGGAATGACGTAAGTCAAGTACTTATTGGCACCTTAATGTTTAAATGTATAGCTTTGCAAATCTAGAGAGTGTTTTCAGACCCATCTTAAAGTTTGTTTCAGAAGTAACAGAAGTTCTTTTGGCCAGGAGTCTGTGATTAGGCCTGGCTGGACAGGGCTTCTCTCTTAAATTCTTTTTCTTCTCTATCCCAGCCATCCTGAAAGGGGAAAACAAGACACAAATAGTTGCATTTTCTCCAGCCTCCCTTCTCTGAGAGCTCCCAGCTAAATCCTTAATGTATTCAGACACCTTTTGATGTTCTGGCCACTCTTGTTTACTTCAGAAAAGTTATAGATAATAAGGACTTACTACTCAGAAAACCAATAGGTTTACTTAAAAGTGACCATCTGTTCCATTTTTCTAGGCTGTGTTTTCTTTTGCTCGACAGGTCATATCCACTGATCTTGCAATCCTAAAGCATATTTGTTTATTTTTCTTTTTTTCTCCAGCTTTACTGAGGTATATTGAGAAATAATTTTGTCATATTTTTGATTTGTTTCCCTGAGTTATGTGAGCATTTTGTTTTTGATCATATAGATATATGAATAATAAAATAATCTTTAAATTTAGTGCCTAGATAACCTCCATTCACATTGAGAGAAAAATTTAAGTAATGTATGTCTATATTTAGAAAATTTGGCCAGTTCAGAAAAATACAAAATGAAAAGTGATGACTTCCCTCCCCAAGTTGTTCTCCCCAGAGATAACTGCTGTTCAGTTTATTATTTTTTTCTAGAAAAAGGTATTATGAATATATTTATAACATATTTAAAGGACAAAGTGAAAACAGATTTATTGAACACTTTGCCAGGCACTTCAAATGTTATTTTGTTTAGTCTTCACATCAGTCTTAGGAGGTAACTTTTATCCCCATTTCACAGATGGAAAAAGCAAAGCTTAACAAGATGGAGTTACTAGCTCCAAATCCCATGGTTGGCATATGGCAGGGCTGGAACCTGCATCCATTGTCTGATGGGCTCTAATGTTGACTTTGTGTGTGGAGCTCTCCTATTGGAGGGTACAACTTGGGTACAAGTTGACAGTAAGCTGGAAGATTTGCACAACTGAGAAAAGCAAGTTGCAACAGTTTCATTTCCTTTAGTCCCGTCTGATTGGCCCATAAGGGTTGTGTAGTCTGCTTTAGTAGGTGCAGAGATTGTTTTTCATGATTGGAGTATTTGAGGTGTTTGATACTTTATTATAAACATGTTAGAGTAAATCTTATTTGTGATAAGTCAATGCAAGGATCTAAGTGGGCCAAGGCATATTATATAGCAGTGATAATGAAATAAAAGATTGGAAGCAGAACTCTAGAAACTTACCATTTGCTATATGCTTCAGCCATTTGCTCTTATTGATTATGAACAAAGTCATCTTTGAGCATTTAATCCTGAATAATCTAAAGAAACTCATATATGCATTCTCATGCCACCTTACTCCTTGCCAAATAATCCTACACCATTTAAAGTCACTTAAAGTTCAGGACTTCCTTGCCCTCTGCTCCCTTGCCCACCTCCCCATTGTCACTGTCATGCTTGCTACTGTTTTACCTGCTCACCTGCCATTCTCTCTCCCCAGTACAGTATAATCCAGCTGATGCTTTCCCATGCTGCTGACATTGCTCTCATGGGACCTTTCCATATCTCGTGAGCTTTTCTTAGTCTTAATACTGTTTGATCTTTCTGCAGTATCTGATACTGTTAGCCACCTTACTGTTGACATTCACGTCTTCTGTGATATTGGTCTGTCCTTCCTCCTTTCTTACCTTAACTTCCTTTCGTAGATGTTTTGGCATAGTAAGAACACAATAAATGTGTTTATGTAACTGAATGATATATTTATATATGTGTTTGTATGTGTGTATATATACGAAATAACAAGGTTCTTTATATTTTTCACTACAAATAAACAGAATTCTCTTTTGGAGATAGCCGTTTCTATTTATTAACAAGTACCATAATTTCAGCTAAATGTTATATTTAAATAATTGATGAATTATAGAAGTTTTTATTTTTGTATTTCAAAAAGTTACAGATGCATTTTTAATATTTTTCACTGACTTTTCCTCCTGCTTCTTTCATTAAAATAGGCTTACTACATATAGCTCTTCTTTTTAGTAAAACTTGAATATTAAGTTATGTTGATTATAGTATGAATTAGCCTTTCCTGTTGTTAACGATCCAGGCTTGTTGCTTTTTCATTGCAGGTTAATCCAAAAATGTGATTTTCCTGCTATGAAGTTTTCACTCTATTTCTTGGCTTATGAGGATAAAAATGACATCCCTAAAGATAAAGAGGAAAAAATAGCCTGGGCACTCTCCAGAAAAGCTACACTGGAGCTGACACAGTGAGTATGAGTTTCTGTATTTGTATATATTTTAGATTTTTTAAGGTAGTTTTTAAAAATCTTTTTTGTTTTGTTTACTTACCAGTATAATTCAAACCAGGTCTGCCTAATCACTTCACATTTGTAATAATATATTGAAGTGTTTTTCATGCATCTTTTGGTCTTCGTATTGTTCTTGGGCAAATGAGATCTTTTTTTTTAGAGACAGGCTCTCTGAAGCCTCTAACTTCTAGGCAGTCCTCCTGCCTCAGCCTCCTGAGCACCTTGGACTACACATGTGTGCCACCACACCCAGCTAATTATTTTTGTTTGTTTTTGGTGGAGGCATAGAGACAAGGTCTCACTATGTTGCCCAGGCTGGCCTCAAACTCCTGGCCTCAAGTGATTTACCCGCCTCGGCCTCCCAGACTGCTGGGATTATAGGCATGAGCCACCACGCCTGGCCCATTTGTCTTTTAGATAGAGAATATAAGACCCTGAAATTGTAAGATATTTGCCTGATTGTTACTAATGTTTAGGTACTATAATTAGTCTTTCAGCATCCAAAAATTTATTCTTTTATTATTTTGCTACATTTTTTATCTAGAAATGTGATATCATATGTTCCTTTAAAAACTCTTCAAACCATTTTGTAATAATTAACATTCAAATTTGATATTTTTATAACTTGAACACTTAAAAATGTAGGCAATTTCTTTACGTTGTTTATCTGCACACTTTAACAACTACCAAACGAGATTGGTTTCAGAGTGTGTGATTTCGTGTGTCCCTTGATTCAAAATAAAGTTTTGGAATCAGGCAGACTTAGATGTGAGTCTGTGACTCTAAACAAGTAAGTGGCAGTTTGATCAATAAAATGGAGATGTTCACATCTAGCCCATGGAGCTGTTTTAAGGGTTTAAATGAAATATAAACTACTGAGCACAATAAATGAGCATTGTTATTATTCTCATTATTGTTCTTGTCCAGTACCTGTATTTACTGTCTCCTTAGTCTAGTTAAAATCATACTTTGCCCATTTGTCCTTTCTATAGTTGAAAACTTAATATTTGTGTAGCAGGGGTTAGGCCAATTATGTCAAGTAGCATATAAACATGGTAAGATTTAAAAGATGTTACTTTCTTTTCAGAATATCTATTCCCTAGGACATTGTAGCTATGTTTTCCTTCCTTTTGTAGCAATTGGGGCACTGAAGATGATGAGACCCAGAGTTACCACAATGGCAATTCAGACCCTCGAGGATTTGGTGAGTTTGCCTGTGTGTATGTGATATATATAGATTTGTGTGATTTTGTATTACGTGTATAATTATGATTTTAATAAACCTAAAACATTAATGTCCTAATTAAGTATGATCAATTTATTAGAGATATGATTATTTTTATTTTCCACAAATAATCTTATTTAGGAGTTGTTTAATTTCAGAGTCTCGATCTAAACATTACATTTACTGTCTCACCATGATTTACTTTTAAGTCTCAGAATTAATTTCCAGTAGACTTTTTTTTTTTAAAAGCTACAGTTAATACTAATCCCAGTTTCTGCTAGCACATACACTTCTGCCTTGCTCTCCAATCTCTCAATCAAGATGACAGTATTGCAGGCTTCAGCTGGCTGCTGTAGTCCATGCCAACCACAAACCTATTAAGTATTAGTAAATGATTACTGTTTTTTGGTGTAGATTATTCTTAACTGATTAGACTGTATATGAGCTGATATTGGTTAATTTTAAATAATTTATAATTCAGGGCAACTAATTAACTATTTATACCCAGCCCATTAGACCTATATTTGTTCTTTAACATATTATAGATTTTGAACCTACCTAAGTCTATTCCCAAGTGCCTTATGTTTTGAAATAAACAAGTTCTGGAAGCTGCTTGTGGTACTTGGACACCCTGTTGTAATTATTTCTTCCTTCTCTCTGCTTTTTTCGGGGGGTGCCACGTAAGGTCACATTGGAATTGCTGTTCCTGATGTACACAGTGCTTGTAAAAGGTTCGAAGAACTGGGAGTCAAATTTGTGAAGAAACCTGATGATGGTGAGTCTACTAGTTACTGTGTTCAGGCCTGTCTTTAGTTAATATTTACTAAGTACCAAGAGATGCCACTGTTGTAGTAAAACCCTTTTGGCTACAAGTAACAGAAGTCTCCATTTCAACCAGATTTTTAAAAAAGAGAAATGATTGGAAGAATATCTGGGTATCTCAGGGAACTGAAAGATAGCAACTAGGGTGGCTTTCCAAGGGACTAGACACAGGACCTGGAGAGCCATCAAAACCCTAGGCTCCCTCTCCCACTCCCCGACCCCACCACTTTCATTGGCCACCAGCTTTCACTATCAGTGTGTATCTTTCCACCCAAAAATAAGTTCCTTAAAGTCAATTTTATCTGATGTTCATATAACGACACCAGCTCTCTTTAGTTCATAATCACATGGTGTTTCTTTTTCACCTTTTACAACCTTTGTGTGTCCTTATGTTTTTGGTAGGTTTTTTGAAATAGCATATGTATGGATTTTGCTGGGTTTACATGTATTGTTATTATTTTACTTAGATCTCTTTCTGAAATATTTCAAAATAAAATTGAAATATTGAATATTTCAGAGTCTCAATCTAAACATTTGAAATATTTCACTGTTTAATTTCACCTTTTTTTTTTTTAATTTAAATATTTAATAGCCAGTGCTGGGCGAGATGGCTCCTGCCTGTAATCCCAGCACTTTGGGAGGCCAAGGCAGATGGATCACGAGGTCAGGAGATCTAGACCATCCGGGCTAATATGGTGAAACGCCGTCTCTACTAAAAATAGAAAAAATTAGCCAGGCGTGGTGGCATGCCTGTAATCCCAGCTACTCAGGAAGCTAAGGCAGGAGAATTGCTTGAACCTGGGAGGTGGAGGTTGCAATGAGCCGAGATCGCGCCACTGCACTCCAGCCTGGGTGACAGAGCAACACTCCGTATCAAAAATACATATATATTTAATACCCATATCTTCTCCCCAATAGGAAAGGAATTTGCTTCACTCCATCCTCATTGTGTCACTATTACCTAGAGTGGGATAGTATTGATTTTATTTTTTAAAGATAAAATAAATATATCAAGGTGTTTGATCACTTTTTCTTCATTTATGTCTTGTAGTGTTTCCTTTGAGACAGGATCTCACTCTTATCCAGGCTGGGGTGCTGCAGTGGCACTGTCATAGCTCACTGCAGCCTTGAAACTCCTGGGCTCAAACAATCCTCTGCCTCAGCCTCCTCCTAAGTAGCTAGGGCCACAGGCACATGCCACCACACCCAGCTAATTGTTTTATTTTTTTTTTGTAGAGATGAGTTCCTGCTATGTTGCCCAGGCTTGTCTCAAACTCCTGAGCTCAAGCGATTCTCCCACCTTGGCCTCCCAAAGCACTGGGATTATAGGCGTGAGCCACTACGCCCAGCCTTTTTAGCATCTTTTGGATTTTTCTGTTCTTTTATTTAAATACCTCAACCAAAATGGTCTTTAAAGGGGTTTTTGTTTTTGTTTTTAGATGGAGTTTCGCTCTTGTTGACCAGGATGGAGTGCACAGTCTCAGCTCACTGCAACCTCTGCCTCCTGGGTGCAAGTGATTCTCTTGCCTCAGCCTCCCAAATAGCTGGGATTACAGGCATGCGCCACCATGGCTGGCTAATTTTGTATTTTTAGTACAGATGGGGTTTCTCCATGTTGGTCAGGCTGGTCTCAAAATCCCAACCTCAGGTGATCCGCCTGCCTCAGCCTCCCAAAGTGCTGGGATTACAGGTGTAAGCCACTGCACCCAGCCCTTTAAAGGGTTTTTAAAGCAAAACTTTTGAGATTCTGTGTAACTGAGAATGATGCCTTTATGTCTGAAGGACAGTTTTATGGAAAAGCCTAGGTTTAATTTCTTTGTCTTGAAAATTCTCTTCCATTTTCTTTTTGCATATGATGTTGCTGTTGAAAAATCTGTCAATCTATGTTCCTTTGTGTATTCTTCTGTCTTATTCTAGAAGCTTTTTATATTATTTATTTGTCCTTGCCTGCATTGTGGGAGATTTCCTCAAACTAGAATACCAATTAGCTAATTTTCTCCCAAATGTATCTGTTCTGATATTTAATTCATCTATTTTGTTCTTAAACACCTGTTATAATTTTGATCTCTAATTTTTGCTTAGTTTCCTTAGTATGTTCTTATTACTTTTTTTTGAGACGGAGTCTTGCTGTGTTACCCTGGCTGAAGTACAGTGGTGTGATCATAGTTCACTGCGACGTCAAACTCCTGGGATCAAGCAATAATCCACCTCAGCCTCCCGAGTAGCTGGGACTACAGGCAAATGCCACCATGTATGGCTAATTTTTTGTTTTTTGTAGAGGCAGGGTCTCACTATGTTATCTCAGGCTGATCTCAAACTCCTGGCCTCAAATGATCTTTCTGCCTCAGCCTCCCAAAGTATTGGGATTACAGATGTGAACTACCACACCCGGCCGGTCATTACTTTTACATGTATAAATAGTCCCTGGGACTGGGCATGGTGACCCATGCCTGTAATTGCAGCACTTTGGGAGGCCGAGGCAAGAGGATTGGGAGGATCACTTGAGGCCAGCAGTTCAAGGCTGCAGTGAGCTATGATTGTGCCATTGTATACCAGCCTGGGTAACATAGCAAGACCTTGTTTCTACAAAAAGGTTTTTTTTAATTATCTGGGCATGGTGGCACATGGCTGTAGTCTGTATGCCTAGCTACTCGGGAGGCTGAGGTGGGAGGATTGCTTGAGCCCAGGAGTTGGAGGCTGCAGTGAGCTATGATCACACCATTGTACTTCATTTCAGTGTGAGTGACAGAGCAAGGCCCTGTCTCCAGAAAAAAAGACAAAAATAGCTCTTGGTCCATTATTCTAATATTTCTTCTGTTTGAATTTACAATCTATTGCTTTGGGGTTTTTTTATGGTTATGTTTCTCGAATTATTATTTTGTCCTCTCAGCTTTTTTCCCCTGCAACTGTTCACTATTATAACACATCAAGCAGTGTGAATAGGAGGATGGCCAGATCCCTGTCCTTAACAACCCACATGATCTCAGGACAATGGGCTGGATAAGCCTAGACCAGAGATTCCTAGGCACCTAGAAATGAGACTTAAACATTTCACCTTCCACAAAACAACTCTTCAGGTCGGATCTTCCCACTTCATCCCTCAGGGTAGCAGTGTTAGTAGGAGACACTTCCAATAGTATTCCCTAGCCCTAGGCATGGAGAGAGGGCTGGGGAGATCATGTGGCCCTACATGTTTTTCTCAGTTTCTCACAAGCACAAGCCTCCTGCACTGCCCTTGTTTACTGCTAAGGACATCTGAACAAGCGAGAGGGCAGGTGCTGATGCACACAGCAGTGAGGGAGGAGCAAAAGCAAAACTCTGTTCTCCCACAGCCATTATGTACTGCCTTCTGGTCCAGGCCAGAACTACCACCTCCCACACAGCCCAAGTTAAAACAGTCACCCCACCCATTCTCCCCAGTCGTCACCAGCAGGATTTCTTTCTTTCTTTCCCTCTTTCTTTTCTTTTCTTTTTTCCCTCCCTCCCTCCCTTCCTTCCTTCTTTCTCTCTCTCTTTCTCTCTTTTTTTTTCCTGCATTTTCCATCTGTGTTCCTCTAGGATTTATATTGGGGAAAGGAGCCAGAGATAAGAGTCAAACCAGTTCAACATATTGGTCCCCAAATAAATTTCTGAGGTCACGTTTTTTCCTTTAAGCAAACAGCTCTGACATACTAGACTGTCAATCTCAGTTATGAATTCCTGGGAGAAAGACTCTCACAGAGCTTGGGTTGCCGAGGATAGTGTTTAAAAGGGTTTGTATGACCCAAGTATCTGGGTCTTTTGGTTGTGGGGGTAAGCCATGCTACCAGCTCCCTTCAGCACCTCCCTATTTTCTTTTTCTTCTTTAAAATAAGACAATTTCTGTAACTGCTGAACTACATGGTATCATGAAGGTGAGGCAAATGCCTGATACCTAAAAGATGCAGCCAGTCCCATAGTTTATTTCAGGAGGGCTGGTATTTGCAATGTGTGCAAGGTAACATTTTAATCTTTATGAAAAGTATGACTTTGGGTGACACTGACAATAAGAATTTTTAAAAATTAAAACTGTAAACAAAATAATGTACTTCATTAAAATGCAAAGTAAATTTTTAATTAATAAAAGTTTTTAAGGCCAGGTACAGTGATTTGTGCTTGTAATCCTACCATTTTGGTAGGCAAGGCAGGAGGACTGCTTGTGGCCAGGAGTTTGATACCAGCCTGGGCAGTACATTGAGATCCCGCCTCTACAAAATCAAAAAATTAGCCAGGCATGGTGGTGTGTGCCTGTGGCCCCAGCTACTTGGCAGGCTGAGCCCAGGAGATCAAGCCTGCCTTGGGCCGTGATCGTCCCATGCACTCCAGCCTGACATTCAGAGCAAGACCCTGTCTCAAAGAAAGAAAAACATTTATATAGTGTTTTCATTTTTAGTCTTTTCAATAATGAAAAATTTCATTTCACAGGTAAAATGAAAGGCCTGGCATTTATTCAAGATCCTGATGGCTACTGGATTGAAATTTTGAATCCTAACAAAATGGCAACTTTAATGTAGTGCTGTGAGAATTCTCCTTTGAGATTTCAGAAAAAAGGAAATAATGTGATTCAAGATATTTACATACCAGAAGTGTCTAGGACTGATGGATCACTGTCCTGATTCAAATTATTCTTCAGTCCATTTCCCCTTCCTATTTCAGATGTTATTTTTCGCCTAACTGTTCATTCTGGTTTTCAAGTAATGCTTTATCTTATGTCCTTGAATATAGTTGTATAACTTTACTTTTTAGGTAATCATTAGAACAGTTCCCTTCAGAGGCTGCATTTGCCTTCTTCTGCCTGCTAAATATTACTTCTCTTCAAATCTGCCTTTGAATCATCATTTTAAAAAAAAATTAACATGTTTTTGTTGTGGTTATCTTCTGGGGTTTCAATGCCTCAGAAACAACTTTTTTCACAATGGAAAGTAACAGTGTTCTTTCAGTAAAGTACAAAGTGTTTATTTTACAAAAGAGAAGGTACTCTTGAGAGCAATTCAAAATCATGCTGACGAGGATACTGACAGAAAAAGTAATTTCTTCTTATTATAAAGTACATTTAAAGTTCAAGGACTAACCTTATTTATTTGGGGAAGGCGAGGAGGAAGGAAATGATACGGTACCCAGACACTGAGCTAGGCTGCAACTTTATCTCATTTAATACTCCCAGCTATGGTGTGAGAAAGAAAACAGGCTAGGCATGTGAAATCACTTTCATGGATTATTAATGGATTTAAGATGGCATAAATCAGCTCAACTCAAGATTTCACAATCATTTTTAGTATTTAGATTGTGCCTCAAAGTTGTAGTACCTCACAATACCTCCTCCACTGGTTTCTTGTTGTAAAAACCTTCAGTGAGTTTGACCATTGTGCTCTTGGCTCTTGGTCCTGAGTACCGTGGTGAGGGGGAAAACACTAGAAGTCTTTAGTACAGAACTGCTCTAGGGACACCCGGTGATTCCTACACAAGTGATGTTTATATTTCTCATCAGGAGTCTTCCTTACCCCAAGGTCTTCATGATGCCAGTAGCCATATATGATAAATTATGTTCAGTGATAACTTAGTTATCAGAAATCAGCTCAGTGGTCTTCCCCGCCATGATTGACATTTGATGAGTTTTTTAAAAAGTGATTTTGAAAATCTCTAATGGCTCAGAAAATAAAAACTTCCAGTTTCTGCATGACTATATTTAGATTTTTCTCTAGACTGTAGTGGAAGACCTTTGGAAAGGCCATGCCAATCGTGCTTGTACTGCTAGAAGCACTTTACGTTTCCTTTTTGGGTGAAAGGGATTTATGTGAGTGCTTTCAACAAACAGCAATACTTATAGACTGAAATAAAATGAAACTTCAAATAAGACTATGTTTAATTTGTAAACCTTTGTCCATCATGTCCTTTCTTATAAAAAAAGAAAAGAAAAAGAGCTCCCCTTAGGGAGTACTGAAAGGATTTGAAAAGGCTTGTAGGCTCATTCTGAACAGAGTACAGTTGTGATTCTGTACAGCCCGTAAAGCAGGTAGTATCTGTGGATCAGGTGGGAAGAAGAAAGTGAATAAGGAATAAAGGATTGTGGTAAAGTGCAAACAGAATATCAAAAGGTAAGGAACTTATGAAGACCAATTTCACATGTTGAGTACTAGAACTGACAAACAGGAGGGCTAATACATTCACAAATTCAGTAATTTAAGCTTTATTTCCAAGGAAAGAAGCCTTATCCACTTGCTAAGTAAAACTTTCCAAAAGATAGCCCTTGCTCATTCTTTAAATTCATTCCTATATGCATTTTTTTTTTTTTTTTAATTTACAGTTGGCCCTTGAACAACATAGGTTTGAACTCCGCTGGTTTATTTATACAAGGATTTTTTTTTTTTTTTTAGGCAAATGTGGGTTGAAAATACAGTACACAGAGGGCTGACTTTTCATATGCCAGCTGTGGGACTTAAGTATGCACAGATTTTGGTATCCATGGGCAGTCCTGGAACCAATCCTCCACATACACCGAGGGATGACTTGTTAGGGAAAAGAGCAATTGACTTCCAAATTCACTTACCCAAGAAGTTGTATGAAAGTACAAAGTAGGTCACAAGAAGTAAGTTTTCTTATTTTCCGTGATCATGGTCAATGTAAAACCAGTCAGTCTGCTATGAGCCCTACATAGCTAAGGCTAGAACTGTTATTATATAGGTGGTTTGAATGAAGAGTAGATGGCTGAAAGGGAATCATTTGTGGCTTTTCTACACAGAATTTTGACCAGGATTGCATAGAGTTGTCTTAGTTGAGGCAGTTTTAATAAAAATACTGTAGACTGGGTGGCTTAAACAACAAACAGTTATGCCTCACAGTTCTGGAGGCTGGGAAGTCCCAAGATCAAGGCACCAGCAGATCCAGTGTCTGATGAGGACCCACATCCTGACTTGTAGACAGACACCTTCTCACTGTGTTCTCACACATCCAAGATAAATCATCTCTTAAGAGGGCACGAATTCCATTCATGAGGGTTCTACCCTCATGACATTACCTCCCAAAGGCCCCACCTCCAAATACCATCACACTGAGTATTAGGCTTAAACATGGGAGGGAGCCATAGGACACAAACATTCAGTCCATAGTACTGTATATATAAATCTCAGCCATACAACTGATTATGAAGAGTGTTATATCGGTAAGGATGCTTGCTATTGGCAATAAGAAAAAAAGCCAGCTCTGATACAGCAAGCACTTAAGAGATTCTAAAATGGATTGGTCGGCCAGGCATGGTGGCTTATGCCTGCAGTCCCAGCACTTTGGGAGGCTGAGGCAGGTGGATCACTTGAGGTCAGGAGTTCGAGACCAGCCTGACCAACAAGATGAAACCCGGTCTCTACTAGAAATACAAAATTAGCCGGGCATGGTGGTGGGCACTTGTAATCCCAGCTACTTGGGAGGCTGAGGCAGGAGAATCACTTGAACCCGGGAGGTGAGCTGAGGTCACGCCATTGTACTCCAGCCTGGGCAACAAGAGTGAAACTTTGTCTCAAAAAATAATAATAAAATGGGTTGGTAGGGGGTTCAGAGATAATAAGAACCCCAGATTCTTTCCATCTTTCCCATCCTGTCATTTTTAGCATTTTTTCTCACTGGACCAATAGTACGATCAAAGATGCCTACCATGATTCTAGGTATCGTGTAGACCAACAATGTTGGTAGGGTTTGGCTGTGTTCCCACCCAAATCTGATCTTGAATTGAAGTTCCCATAATCCCCAGGTCATTGGAAGGACCCGGTGGGAGGCAATTGAATCACGGGCGTGGTTTCCCCCATGCTATTCTTGTGATGGTAAGTTCTCATGGGATCTGATGGTTTGACTCGGTGGGAGGTAACTGAGTCATGGGCGTGGTTTCCCCCATGCTATTCTCGTGATAGTAAGTTCTCATGGGATCTGATGGTTTGATAAGGGGCTTCCCCCATTCCTTCCTGCCACCCTGTGAAGAATAATGTGTTGTTTCCCCTTCCGCCATGATTATAAGTTTCCTGAAACTTTCCCAGCTCTGCAGAACTGAGTCAATTAAACCTCTTTCCTTTATAAATTACCCAGTCTTGGGTATGTCCTTATAGCAGCGTGAGAACGGACTAATAGAAATGTCCAGTGAAAGAAAATATCCTTTTATTCTTCATATGTCTTTGATAAGGAGTGAAAAACCTTTCCCTAAGCTCCTGAGCAAAATTCCCGTCATATCTTAACCAGTACTGGGTCACTTGCCTGTATAATCACTGGCTAAGAGGGTGGGAACATTTACCCAAGTTGGCTGCATGGGGATGGACAGTCAATCAGAATTGAGACTGCCAGAATGGAGAAGCAAATAGGGGCTTCTGGGTAGGTGTAAACAGAAACTGCACCCAGAGTCAAATTAGATATTGAGAATTAGATATTAGGTGCAGAGTGCGATAAGAAATGAAACATTTCTTGCCCTCAAAACTTAGGTCTAAGATTGTGGTTCTCAACCATATTAGATTTAGCTAACCCTGTTTATAATAACATTGTAACGTAATATCTTATCACATCCACTATCCTGAAATGACATTCATATGATATAACCTACTTATTGGCACGATATCAAGAAAGATCAGTCAGTGGTAATATGAAGGAGAAATATAATCAGGTTGCAATAAGATTGTGCATTTTAGTATGTCAGTGCCCACATACTCTTAGACTGGAAGACAGTGGAGTAGTCAGGTGCTTGTCCTTGCATATGGAAGAAGAAAAACATCAAAGAGTATTGTTGACACTCTTTGATATTTTAAATAAAGACAGACTGAATTTATGATTCATGAAGAGCTATAATTTTACAACTTTAAATACATATACCAGGTGCATTTTACTGATGACTCAAAAACATGATGTTACTCTTGGAAATATTTTCCAAAATGATGAATTCTTGCTAAAGTTTTGAATAAAAGAGTAACTTTTTTGTTTATAGAATAGTTTTGTCCCTAGAAAATATTAAAATTGTAAATGCAAATAAGTAAGATACAAGTTCTAAGTTCAGATAATAAAAAGCAGGCTTTATTTTTTTTTTTAATTTTAGAATAGTTTTAGATTTACAGAAATGTTGCCAAAATAGTGCAGAATTCACGTATACTGCATACCTAGTTTCCCCTGTTTTAGAAATCTTACATTAGTATGGGACATTTATCACAATTAATGAACCTACATTGATATTATTAACTCAAGTCCACACTTATTCCGATTTCCTTCATTTTTACCTGCTTTTTTCTTACAGGATGCCATCCAGGACACCACATTCCATTGAGTCACCATGTATCCTTGGTCTACTCCAGACTGACAGGTTTTCAGACTTTCCTTGTTTTTGATGACTTTGACAGCTTTGAGGAGTACTAACTAGGTATTTTGTAAAAAGTTTTTCAATTGGGATTTTCTGATTTTTTTTTTTTTTTTGCCACGATAAAACTAGGATTATTGTTTTTTGGAGGAATACCACAGAGACAAACTGCTCTTATCACCTCAAGGGACATACTATCAACACGACATGTCACTGGATCTTTCGATGTTAACCTTAATCACCTGGCAGTGGCAGTGATGAGGAAGACACGCATTATGTAAAGCCTACACTGGCTGGGGAGTTATGCTCCACCTCCTCGAGGGGAAAAGTAGGCTTTTTACCTATATGAACACTCAGTGGGACTTTCCAAAGTTATACAGGTCATTACAGGATGTCTAACATCCCTGCTCACCATCCACTACATAAATAGTGGTAGTGAAACCCAACCAAAAATGTCCCACAAGTCTCCAGAGTAACCCCTAGGGGTCAGTACTGCTCTGTCGAGAACCACTGGTCTAAGATTTCCAATTCACGTTTCCTTAGTGTGAACTTAAAGCATTTATAAGGAAATCTGAGTACAGAATTCCTAATTTTATGCTTTCCTCCTTATTTACAGATGCTTTTTTCCTGCCTCTAATTCAGGAATTTATTTTAGCTGTTTGCCTTTGAGTGCTCTTCTTTTATATAACTTTGTTTTACAAAAACTCATCTTTTACATAAACTCATTTTCTTTTTACATGAACTCGTATTTTATTGCTTTATACAATATTTCATTAAATTATATATTCAGAATTACAAGGATGATTGGATTGAGCACGTTGGCAATAGACACAATTGACTTGACAAGGAACTCATCTGAGGAAGTAGAAATGCAGAGAGAAGCCAATTCGTTATAGTTACTCAGCCTGTCAGAGCATCAGTTCTTTATTGAGGAAATGGTGAGTGTGGTTAATCCAGTAACAGGTTAAGTGGAAATTGGTTAAGAGAATTTTTACTGTAAATGCGTCAATTTGAGTCCCATCAGTATTAGCAAAGCCTGAGTGTGGTGGCTCATGCCTGTAATCGCAACACTTTGGGAGGCCAAGGTGGGTGGATCGCTTGAGTTTAGAAGTTCAAGACCAGCCTGGGAAACAGGGAGGCCCCCATCTCCAGAAAACATAATAAAATTAGCCGAGTGTGGTGGTGTGCTTCTGTGGTCTGAGCTACTTGGGAGCCAAGGTGGGAGGACTGCTTGAGCCCAGGAGGTCAAGGCTGCAGTGAGCTATGATAGCCACTGCACTATGGTCTGGGAGACAGAGGGAGACTCATATATATATGTAAAAATACATGTGTATATATATATATATAAGAAAATATTACAGAAGATTGGTTAATACCAGTACCTAGGATTGCTGTAGTTGTAATGAAATAGGCACTTTTATAGACTTCATCCAAACCACTTCAATTTTACAATAGGTTTCAAGAGTTATTTTATAAAGACTTAAAATGTTCACATCTTATCTGGAAATACTGTGATATTCTGGGAATTCTGTATGCTAGAAAATAATCAGCTTAGTTTTTAAATTATATACAATTTATTGCTTGTATCGCTTTTCATAATAGCAAAAAATAAACAAATGTCCAAATCTGGGGAAATCATTAACTTTTATAGTACCCACAATGATAGAATATTATCTATTCTACTTTAACACCACTAAATTGTGTCTTTAAAGAATGCTTAAAGATGTAGAGAAGGCCGGGCGCGGTGGCTCACGCCTGTAATCCCAGCACTTTGGGAGGCCACGGCGGGCGGATCACCAGGTCAGGAGATGGAGACCATCCTGGCTAACAAGGTGAAACCCCATCTCTACTAAAAATGCAAAAAATTAGCCGGGCGTGGCGGTGGGCGCCTGTAGTCCCACCTACTTGGGAGACTGAGGCAGGAGAATGGCGTGAACCCGGGAGGCGGAGCTTGCAGTGAGCCGAGATTGCGCTACTGCACTCCAGCCTGGGCGAGAGAGCGAGACTCCGTCTCAAAAAAATAAATAAATAAAAATAAAAATTTAAATTTAAATTTAAATTTAAAAAAAGATGTAGAGAAATGCTCAGGAGATATTATGTAGAAAAAAGCAAGGTTATGTACTTTATGCTTTTGTTAAAAAGATACATGTAGAAATGACTAGAAGGAAATATGCCAAATTTTGATTATTGCTGGCTGCTGGGATTACCAATGATTTTATTTCCTGCATTATATTTTTCTGTATTTTCCAAATTCTCTAAAATGAACACGTGTCACTTATGATATGGAATAATTAAGCGATATTGCTTAATTTGCTAACATTTACTTTTTTATCTTTTGAGTAAAATAAGGTATTTTAACAAACACGTCTGCTACCCAAACTTCTATTCAGGATGGTAACATATTAAAGATTAGAAGATCCTTTTTTTTTTTTTTTTTTTTTTTTTTGAGATAGCGTTTCGCTCTATTGCCAGGCTGGAGTGCAGTGGTGTGATCTCGGCTCACTGCAGCCTCCGACTCCTGGGTTCAAGTGACTCTCCTGCCTCAGCCTCCCGAGTAGCAGGAACTACAGGCATGCACCACCACACCCAGTTAATTTTTGTATTTTTAGTAGAGACGAGGTTTCCCATGTTGGCCAGGCTGGTCTTGAACTGCTGACTTCAGGTGATCCACCTGCCTCAGCCTCCCAAAGTGCTAGGATTACAGGTGTGAGCCACTGCACTCGGCCTTAGAAGATACTTTTATATATTAAATCACTCAAAACTCTGTATGATTAAAATGACTTATAATTCCAAATGATCAAGTTCCATTTAGTGACATGCAAAATTTCTTTAATCATTTAAGGATAATGTTTAGTTTTGTTTTGTTCTTTTTTTTTTGAAACGGAGTCTCGCTCTGTCACCCAGGCTGGGGTGCAGTGGCGTGATCTCGGCTCACTGCAAGCTCCGCCTCCCGGGTTCACGCCATTCTCCTGCCTCAGCCTCCCAAGTAGCTGGGACTACAGGCGCCCGCCACCAGGCCTGGCTAATTTTTGTATTTTTAGTAGACGGAGTTTCACCATGTTAGCCAGGATGGTCTCAATCTCCTGACCTGTGATCCGCCCGCCATGGCCTCCCAAGTGCTGGAATTACAGGTGTGAGCCACCGCACCCAGCCCGTTTGTTTTTTTTTTTAAGTTGACACAGGTAAGTAAAAGCCCATGAAGGAAGTTAGCATTATTTTTATCTACACTGCCTTCTCTTAGCCGATTCTGAAGGAACTTTCTTTGTTGCTAATATTCATTGTGTATTTTAAAACTGTAGTCTAAAATTGTACCATAAGCCTACAATCTAATTTAGCACAAGTACCGCCCTATGTTTATTTAAGAAAATATAGCCAGTGCATGTTGAAAACCAGCACAGTATAGTCATCAGTGTTTTGAATAGCCTCGCTACTCCAAGGGTGGCCCTGTATTGGCAGCATCAGCATCACCTGGGAGCTGGAGAAAAATTAAGAATTTCGGGCTTCATCTCAGACCACTGAATCAGAATCTGTATTTTCAAAGAATCCTCAGGTGATCTGTGTGCACAATAAGGTTTGAGAAGCACTGTGGTATAGACTCCTTTTTAAAGTCACTAGTATTAACAGAGAAGTACATTTATCTCCAAAATATGATTTTTTTCCTCCCACTCTTTAAATATAGTAAAACTCTTGTTATTAAAAAAAAGTAAGGGTTTATGTATGTAATCACAAACACAGGAATGTAACAAGTGGAATTTTTTCTTTATTTTATTCTAATTTTAAAGCCCCCACCCCCCATTTTTTGAGAGGTTAGAAATTGAGTCTCAAGAAATTCAGGATTTTTCCTGCTGCTTTTCTCTGGGGTAAAGTCTTTTTTCTTTTTTCTTTCTTTCTTTCTTTCTTTCTTTCTTTCTTTCTTTCTTTCTTTCTTTCTTTCTTTTCTTTCTTTCTTCCTTCCTTCCTTCCTTCCTTCCTTCCTTCCTTCTTTCTTTTTTCTTTTCTTTTCTTTTCTTTTCTTTTCTTTTCTTTTCTTTCACAGAGTCTTGCTCTATTGCCCAGGTTGCTGGAGTGTAGTGGTGCGATCTCGCCTACTGCAGCTTCCACCTCCTGGGTTCAAGCAATTCTACCTCAGCCTCCCAGTAGCTGGGATTATAGGGGCTTGTCACCACGTGTGGCTAATTTTTGTCTTTTTGGTAGAGAGGGGTTTCACCATGTTGGCCAGGCTGGTCTTGAACTCTTAACCTCAGGTGATCCACCCGCCTCAGCCTCCCAAAGTGCTGGGATTATAGACATGAGCCACCGTGCCCGGCCTGGGTAAAGTCTTAAATTCCTGCAATGTCTAGAAGGTTGGAGGGGACTGAGCATCTAGTCTTCCATAGGTGACCCCTTCTATGGGCATTTGCTAAATGTCAAATATCCCATTTGGTCCTTTGTTGTAAGTCTATGTAGACTGTTATTATACCATCATTCATTCTTATTGTTGAGGCTACTGCAAGTCTCCCTTGCTATTTGATTCCGCTATTTCCATGCTATGTCAGCATACAGAGAAATCTTTGGAGCTTAGACTTCTTCTCTACGTTTACCCACAGAGCACTCAATTGGTTGCTCTAACATCAAACAAGACCATAGGAAACTAACTCTATGAGATTTATAAAAGGTACGGCTTAATAGACATGTTTCACAGCCATTTCTTCTCAGGGATCTTGCTGAGTTCCAAGGGTTCTACTTGGGAAGTCAAATACAAGGCCCCTCTTCTTTTATTTTTATTTATTTATTTATTTTTAGAGATAGAGTCTCGCTCTGTCACCCAGGGTTGGAGTGCAGTGGCATCATCTTAGCTGACTGCAGCCTCAAACTCCTGGGCTCAAGTGATCCTTCCATCCCAGCCTCCCAAGTAGCTGGGACTAAAGTATGTGCCACCATACTCAGTTAATTTTTAAAATTTTTTTGTAGAGACGGGGTTTCACTGTGTTGCCCAGGTTGGTCCTGAACTCCTGGGCTCAAGCGATCGTCCCGCCTTAGCCTCTGAGAGTGCTGGGATTACAGTCGTGAGCCACTGCTCCTGACCACTCCCTCCTTTTAGATTCCCAGACACCTAAGTCTCAGGACTCCATGATTTCTCTTTACCTTAAACCATAGGTGCAGAAGAAAGTAGCATCTCTTCACAGGGACTCATTGGATCTAGGGGCTGTCCCTCCTGACTCCCCTCCCTACAACTCAGAGCGTGAAGGTTTAGATTTTTGGAAGTCAAAGGCCTTTTTTTTTTCCCTTTGGTAACATCCTTGGACTCATGGTCTAGCTGCCTGAATGGGGATAGGCCTTGTGTGACACAGAAATGCAGGGAGAAAACATTTTAAAATATCCTGTCATGTGAATAATAGGACAAAGGACTTAGTGGGGTATGCACAGCAAGATCGAGAGCACACAATGACATGAAATGTTCTTATAGAGCCAGACAGCTGCAAGTATGAGACGTGGATTCTATACTGAGAATATTATAATCTATGGAAGCAAACTGCATAAAACTAAGACACAATGGCAAAGCAAAATATAAACAAGAATAAAGTAAGTTTAAAAGCAATACTAACTACCCTATTAGGACTCTTCATGGGACTGTTAGTGGCAAGTTATAGCACCTGAAGGACTAGTTTGAGGCATTCACTCCTAAAGGGACAGATGCATGCCAGATTTAGAGAACTCTCCCCTGGAGGGTGTGCCTAAATACAGGTGTCTGGGCCCCACTCTGATTCCGTGGATCTGGGATCGGCCCTAGAATCTGCATTTCTAACAAGTTCGCAGGAAATGCTGATGCTCGTTATGGAGCACGCTGAGAAAAACTGCACTAAGTATCAACATGTTCTATGGATTTGTGGGTTCTACTCTACAAACTCACTGTAAAATCATCCATTCAGCAGCCCTTCCTGATATCCCTCATCCTTTCACCTGCAGACCCACCCAACATACTTAAGATGTGTCCTTTGGTTAGTCCCAATTCCCTTTCCAAAAATGGCATAAATGAAATCACTACCTTTTTTTTTTTTCCAATGAGACAGTCTTGCTAGGTTGCCCCAGCTGGAGTGCAGTGGCTATTCACAGGTGCAATCACAGTGCACAAAGCTTGGCTTTAAACAATCCTCTGCCTCAGCCTCCTAAGTAGCTGGGACTACAGGTGTGTACCACTGTCTCCAGCTGAAGTCTATTCTCAATAGCCCCTCTTCTTTTTTTTTTTTTTTTTTTTTTTTTTTTTTTTTTTTTTGAGACGGAGTCTCGCTCTGTCGCCCAGGCTGGAGTGCAGTGGCCCGATCTCGGCTCACTGCAAGCTCCGCCTCCCGGGTTCACGCCATTCTCCTGCCTCAGCCTCCCGAGTAGCTGGGACTACAGGCGCCCGCCATCTCGCCCGGCTAGTTTTTTGTATTTTTAGTAGAGACGGGGTTTCACCGTGTAGACCAGGATGGTCTCGATCTCCTGACCTCGTGATCCACCCGTCTCGGCCTCCCAAAGTGTCAATAGCCCCTCTTCTATGCATTGCTTTAAAGTTAAGAAACATACTCCTCACTCTGTTTTCCCTCCATTTCCTGTTTGTTCCTCCCAGTATACCCAGGGAAACTTTGTTCCATTGTAAACATATTCTCCCACATTCTCAGCATTTCATTTCTACCTGCTGTCCTTGTTCAATAAGATTTCCAGAATCTGCTTCCAGAGATCTACCGCAATACGGTGATGCTTGTTAATCACATGGAGACCAGAGGGTAAGGAATGAATAAGTGAATTTAGCAAGATTGCTGGATATAGACTCAATATATAAAAGTCAATTGCATTTCTTCTTTTTTTTCTTTTATTTTATTGAGATGGAGTCTCACTCTGTTGCCCAGGCTGGAATGCAATGGCGCAATCTTGGCTTACTGCAGTCACTGCCTCCCAGGTTCAAGCAATTCTCCTGCCTCAGCCTCCCAAGTAGCTGGAACTACAGGTACGTACCACCATGCTCGGCTAATTTTTGTATTTTTAGTAGAAATGGAGTTTTGCCATGTTCACCAGGCTGGTCTCGAACTCCTGACTTCAGGTGGTCCACCCACCTTGGCCTCTCAAAGTGCTGAGATTATAGGCATGAGCCACCGCCCCAGTCAAAAATATATTGCATTTCAATAAAACAGTGATAAATGATTAGACAATAACATTTTAAAAATAATTTCTGGCCGGGCATGGTAGCTCACGCCTGTAATCCCAGCACTTTGGGAGGCCGAGGTGGGCGGATCACCTGAAGTCAGGAGTTCAAGACCAGCCTGGCCAACATGGTGAAACCCCATCTCTACTAAAAATACAGAAATTAGCTGGGCATGGTGGTGCATGCCTATAATCCCAGCTACAAAAGAGGCTAAGACAGAATCACTTGAACTCAGGAGGCGCAGGTTGCAGTGAACCAAGATCACACCACTGCACTCCAGCCTGGGCAACAGAGCAAGACTCCCTCTCAAAATAAAAAAAATTAAAAAATAATTTCATGGCCAGGCATGGTGGCTCACGCCTGTAATCCCAGCACTTTGGGAGGCCAAGGTGAGACTGCCTTCTCACTTGAGGTCAGGAGTTCAAGACCAGCCTGGCCAACATGGTGAAACCCCATCTCTGCTAAGAATACAAAAATTAGTTGGGCGTGGTGGCACGTGCCTGTAATCCCGGCTACCTCGGAGGCTGAGGCAGAAGAATCGCTTGAACCCGGGAAGTGGAGGTTGCAGTGAGCCAAGATCGCACCACTGCACTTGAGCCTGGGCAACACAGCAAGACACTGACTCAAAAAAAAAATTCATTTAAAATAGCATCTAAACGTCAAATACCTAGGAATAAATCTAACAAGATATGCAAGACCTCTATTAACTACAGAACTGTAAAACTGTAATGACAGAAATTAAAGACCTAAAGGAATAGAAGGACATATCATTTTTATAAGTTGGAAGTTAACAAGAAGTAAATTCTCCACAAATCTATCTTTAGACTGAATGAAATTCCAATCAAACTTATAGAAAGATTTTTATGGAAATTAACGAGCTGATTCTAAAATGTATATGGAAATGCAAAGGACCAAAATAGTCCTTTTGGTCTGATCAAAGCAAATTGGATCACATCTGATCTGCAAATTGGAACTGATCAAGCAAATTGGATAACTTTCTCTGCCAGATATCAAGACTTACCATGACATTACAATAATTAAGGCAGGGTGGTATTGACAAATAGATCAAAGGGACAGAATAGAAAGTTCAGGAACAGGCCGGGCGCGGTGGCTCAAGCCTGTAATCCCAGCACTTTGGGAGGCCGAGACGGGCAGATCACAAGGTCAGGAGATCGAGACCATCCTGGCTAACACGGTGAAACCCCGTCTCTACTAAAAAGTACGAAAAAAAAAACTAGCTGGGCGAGGTCGCGGGCGCCTGTAGTCCCAGCTACTCGGGAGGCTGAGGCAGGAGAATGGCATAAACCCGGGAGGCGGAGCTTGCAGTGAGCTGAGATCCAGCCACTGCACTCCAGCCTGGGCGACAGAGTGAGACTCTGTCTCAAAAAAAAAAAAAAAGAAAGTTCAGGAACAGATCTTCACGTAATCTGTGTACAACAAAGATTTAAAACAAGGCAGGCCGGGCATGGCAGCTCATGCCTGTAATCCCAGCACTTTGGGAGGCCGAGGCAGGTGGATCACTTAGTCCAAGAGTTCGAGACCCACCTGGCCAACATGGCGAGACTCTGTCTCTACTAAAAATACAAAATTAGTTAGAGTGGTGGCACACGCCTGTAGTCTCGGCTACTCGGAAGGCTAAGGCATGAGAATAGCTTGAACTTGGGAGGTGCAGGTTGCAGTGAGCCGATATCATGCCACTGCACCCAGCCTGGGTGACAGAGTGAGACCCTATCTCAAAATAAAAATAAATAAATTAATTAATTAAAATAAAGGTAACACTGCAGAGAAATAGGCAAAGGACAATGCTATAGGCAGGTTCCCAGGAAACAGGCTTCAAGATGGAGACTCACATGCAGATGTTTTATGGGGGAGTGCTTTCAGGAACAACACCTGTAAGGAAATAAAGAAAGCACAATTGGGCTCACTCCTGTAATCCCAGCACTTTGGGAGGCCGAGGCAGGCAGATCACGAGGTCAGGAGATTGAGACCATCCTGGCGAATACGGTGAAACCTCGTCTCTACTAAAAATACAAAAAATTAGCCGGGCGTGGTGGCGGGTTCCTGCAGTCTCAGTTACTCGGGAGGCTGAGGCAGGAGAATGGCATGAACCCGGGAGGCAGAGCTTGTAGTGAGCCGAGATCACGCCACTGCACTCCAGCCTGGGTGACAGAGCAAGACTCTGTCTAAAAAAAGAAAGAAAAGGAAGGAAGGAAGGAAGGAAGGAAGGAGGGAGGGAGGGAAGGAGGAAGGAAGGAGGAAGGAAGGAGGAAGGAAGGAAGGAGGAAGGAAGGAAGGAAAGAGGAAGGAAGGAAAGAGGAAGGAAGGAAGGAAGGAAGGACAATTGAACAGAAGGAGAGATTTAACTGTAATGCAGTTGCCACAGAGGTCTCAGCCAATTCCAATGGCCTTTTAGAGAGACTGCAGTTTGAGGCAAGGGGACCATCCTTGGCCTGTGTACCCCTATGCTAACCAGTCATTAGATGCGAACAAGGGAATCTAACCTTGGATGAGGCAGATCCCTTCCACCAAGGAAAATTCCTGGGGAAAGACTCAGTTATAAGCTATCAGCAGGCAGCACTTCCAGTAGTTGCAGGAATGGGCATCTTGGTCCTGAAACAGGGATCTGGAAAGCTCACCACAGCCAACAATAGAGTGTACCCCTTGCACCACTCAGATCCTTACTTTATATAATAAGTTTAATCTATCTGGAAGCCATTCCTCTAGGATTCTGATTGATCTTTTTTCTAGAGAAACTTACTATAAGAGAAAGGTTAAGTGGACTTAACTACTGACCCTACTTCTGCAGCTGATTCTGTGACCAAAACTGATACACATCATCTATCTCTTCTACTGCCACTGTAGATTCTCTTCATCCTTGGCTAACATCTACACTAGTGTGCACAGCTCACCTGATGGAGTGACCCAGATTGTCATTTCTGGAGGGTCAAGCCCCTGGTCACCATGTCTCTCTAAGGCAAGCCAGGGTTCTTACATTTGTCCATTTGCCATCAAAATTGAGCATAGGAATACCGAAATCTAAGTGGATACCAAGACTGAGGAATGCTAAGCATATTACTAACCGCTCCACTATGCATCCACCATAGAAGATGCATTAAACAACCAAGAAGACAGATAACCTGGCCAGTTCACACCAGCCAACCTCTGTCATAAGCCATGGGTTTTGGACAACACAAATGAACTGGTCACAGTGGCAGAGACGAAAGCCATTCATGGGTCCCATAGCATTGGCTCTCACTTTCCAAGCTGATGTAGCTACTGCCACTCAACTCTGCCGACCTGTCAGCAGCAGAGACCAGTGCTGAGCCCCTGATGTGACACCGTACCTTGAGGAAAACAATCAGCCACTTGGTGGCAAGTTGATTTCATTGAGCCATCTCCATCTGTTAGGGGCAATAGTGCATCTTGACTGGAATCAGCATGTATTCTGGGTATGTACTTACCTTTCTGATCACAGGACCTCAGCTAGCATGAGTGTCCAAGGGCCTAGAGAGTTTTTGATTTAGCAACACAAGATTTTACACGATGTCTCATTAGACCGAGAGGCCCATTTTACAAAAAGAAGATGTATTAGATTGGTGCAAAGGCAATTATGGTTTTTGCCATTACTTTCAATGGCAAAAACTGCAATTACCTTTGCACTAACCTCATAGAAATGGGTACATAATAGCAATGGGATCCACTAGGCCTGCCACATACTAGACCACTCAGAAGCTGCTGGTCTTTTCAAGGTACAGCTGAGGTGACATCTTGGAGACCATACACTGTGATGATAAGGTGCTATCCTCCAGGACACACATTAAATACCCTAAATACATGATCATTATTAGTGCCATATTCCCAACAGGTATTATACATGGGTTCAGAAACTAAGGGGTGGAAATACGATAACCCCCTTAACACCATTGCTCTCAGTTATCCACTCAGGGCCTTTGTGCCTCCCAGCCCCACAACTCTGGGCTCGGCTTGTCTAGAGGTCCTGGTTCCCAAAGGGAACCAATATGATGAGTACTATTAATTTTTAAGCTATGATTGCTGCCCTGCTACTTCAAGCAACAAGAAGAATCACCATTCTGGAAGAAGGAAGTGATCCTTATCATTAGGAGGAAGTGGGGCTGCTGCCCTTACCTGCAGCATTGCCTGTTCCTATTTTGGGCTGAACGCAGCTGGCAGCCTCGTGAGGTTCTCAGTAAACAGTCAGAGCAGTGTCCCCAAGTATGAGATATGCTCTGTTGTTGTTGTTGTTTTTTGTTTGTTTTTGCAACAGTCTTACTCTGTCACCCAGGCTGGAGTGCCATGGCACGATCATGGCTCACTGCAGCCTTGATCTCGCAGGCTCAAGCGATCCTCCCACCTCTGCTTCCCAAGTAACTACAGGTGCATGCCACCACACCCAGATAATTTTTGTATTTTTTGTAGAGACAGGGTCTCACCATGTTAGCCAGGCTGTTCTCAAACTCCTGGGCTCAAGCAATCTGCCCACCTCAGCCTCCCAAAGTGTTGAAGTTACAGGTGTGAGCCACTGTGCCCAGCCTGTCCTCTGCCTTGGAGGGGATGACCTGTCATACCATAGACCCTGGAATTCCTAAAACCATCAGTGATATGTTGGGTCCCTAAATCTTTGTATGGTTTATTCATGCTTCTTCGGGTTTCTGTGTCTTACAAAGACCTTAAATATATTTGCCATTTCTTGCTCATCTAATTCAGTGAACATAGTGTCACTGATAGAGTGAACTAATGTGGTGTTCTACAGAATGTCCAGGTGGTCCAGGTCACTTCAAACCATGACACAGGGCGAAAGTCACCATAGCCTCAGAACAAGATAGTAAATGTATCATCTTTTCCATCCCATGAACATGAAAACTTGCTTCTAGTCCTCTGGAAAAATACATTTAGATCAAATGGCTTCATACTATATAACTTAAACTGTGTTACTCTGCTTAAACAAAGATTCCACACCTGGTAGAGCATCTGTAACTGGGCGACCACTTGTGGAACTTGTAGTAGAACACGGTTATCCTACAGGATCGACTTGGTGTTTACATAGGCTAGACTGCTGAATTATATGGAGATAAGATGGGGTTCACCACCCATGCATCCCTTACATCTTTAAGGTTGGCATTAATTTTTGCCATTCCTCCCAGGATCTGATATTATCTTTTTATTTACTATTTTGGCCAGAGTAGGGTATGTTGCAGAAATTTCTACATAACCTACCCCACTAGGATAGCTCTTACCCCACAGTTCAAGGAAACAATGTGGGTGTTCTGTCAACCATAAAGTGGGTTCCAATTATATAGCAGGAGATGAGTGAAATGAACACTGGCTGGGTATGTGAACTGGCCCTGGGCCAGGACTCTATTCATAAGCCCCAGGGGGCCATGATGATGCTTCGGGTTCTTAGATATCAACGACAACTTGAGCCTTGTGTCCAACAGTCTTCAAAATACTGGGTATTCCTCTTTCACCAATGTATGGCTACCCTAGTAAATGACTGTAGTTCCTCTGGGGAATGATTGGGGGAAGTCGTGACTGATAAGACTTCCATGGTGTTGCAGGGTCATTCTTTCTGTTAACCTGGCCTCTCAGTCAGTCAGTAGATTCTGGGTCTGAAAACAGGCTCACGGTTGGGAACTGGGCAAAAGGTTGTGATTTTTTAAAATATTGGGTCAATGGCACTAGCCTTTTCATTTTTTCATTATCTATCTTTGATTTATTTTGATTGTATAGATTGAGTAATACATTTGTTTTACTTGACATAATTCACAGGTTCACAGACTGAGCAATACTTTTGTTTGCTGCCCATCTACTTTCCCCTAGGGAGTCCATATTCTATCAATCTTCTCCATAGCTCTCTCCAGATGATCCTCGTCTCCTCACCACTGCCACCCTGACCTCGCTGCTCATTACGATAATTGCACCCACCTTGTTTCTGAAGGCTAAGTCTCTGCCCTCTATTATTACAAGACCTTTCATCCCCATTACTGTCAAGCAGTTCAGTTCTGCAACAGCATGTTTTGCCATCAGCTCTACAGAGCACAGAGCGACCACTGAGTTTCCAATGACACCAGTGCCATCACTGGCACTCTTTATTGTTTTGGTAAATGGAATGTCTTACAGGCATTTCTGTGGGACACAGTCAACAGATAGGTTTTCTGGCCATACATAGACCATCCACTCTGGCATCCCCTCTTCTCAGAATAATCCATTATATTAGAAGTGAGGAAAACAGCTATAGTTGGGGAAGAGAGAAAGATAGTAACTGGAAGAGAGAGAATAGGGGTTTTCTGCACTGCTGGTAATGTTCTATTTCTTGACCTGGATTGTGAAAATCCAATAAGCTATATCATTATTTGTGTACTCATTCTATGTCTGTTAGACTTCAACTAAAAACAACAGTTGGTTTTTTTTGTTTTGTTTTGTTTTTTAAGGAAACTACGATAAATGGAAAAATAGTGCCAAGAGGAACACTTTGTAGATTAGAACCAAGACAAAGCATTTTCTCCCCAGGTTGTTCACACTGATACCTCTTTACTGCAGAGTATGATTGGTCACTCAATAAAGAACACGCTCTGTTCATTAAAAGAATTTTTTTTTTTTTTTAAATTCAAGGGAGCAAATAAGATGGCCTTCCTTGAAACACTCCTCCCTTTGCTTCCATGAAACTATACCCACCTAGTTCTACTCCCACCTTCCTGACCGGCCCTTCTGTCTCCATTTCTTCCTCTTCCCTTTAAACACAGATGAGAAATACTGAGTGGAGAAGAAACCTCAACTCAATCACTCAACATGACACCCTGAGCAAATTATATCCGTGTAAGGAATCACGTCTTAACTATGGACTCCAGATAGTGATACTCACTTTACTTCCTAATAGGGTTATGGCTAGATTCAAGGGAGAAAGTGGGCATGAACCATTTTGAAAACTGCAGTATAGGAATGGAAGACATCCCTCCAATATTCTCTCCTCAGCAGTAGCCTTTTCTTTTCTGTAATATCTTCCTCCTTGGACAGTTTCACCTACTGTCATGGCTTTAACTATCATCTGTTTGATCATTATTTAAGGAGATAAAAAGATTCAAGCTATAATATAGGCAGAGCAAAACATAAACATAATATATAATTATATTTGGCCTCAGTGTCAGTCTTCCTGGACTTTAGGAACAAGGCTGGTAGCTTATTTTCCCACATGGAAAAAACTGCCTTTCACCTTTTGCTGTTAATGTCCTTCTGGTGTCATTCATTTTCTCTATCTCATGATCAGGGGCATTCCTCTTTTTTCATACTCTTAGTTTTTCACACTCTCTCTACTTCCTTTCCATTTCTACCCTAGGACAGCAGTTCTCAGACTTTAGCATATAATAATTTACAGAGGAAAACATTATGCTTAGTGAAAGATGCCACAAAGGACTGCATGGTGTATGATTCCGTTTCTATGAAATGTCTAGAACAGGCAAATCTGTAGAGACAGAAAGCAGATTAGGTGTTGCCTGGGGATGGGGATGGTGGTATGGGGGATGAGGAATACTGACAGCAGGAATGAGATTGCTTTTTGTGGTGATGTTTGCACAACTCTCCGAAATACTAAAAACCACTAAACTGCACATTTTAAACAGGCAACTTACATCTCACAGTTGTTAGGGAAAAAAAAAAAATCACAGGAAGGGCTTGTTAAAACACAGATTCCTGGGTCTCACCCCAAGAGTTTTTGATTCAGCAGGCATGATTCAGAAGATCTCTGATTGAGAGTTTCTGATTTAGCAGAAACTTGCATTTCCAACAAGTTCCTAAGTGATGCTGATGCTGCTGGTCCAGGACCACACTGTGAGAACCACCACACTGGAGCAGCGCTGTCCAATAGAAAGGTAACACAAGCCACATGTAGAATTAAACGTCTTTTCTAGGAGTCACATAAAAATATAAAAAGAAACAAGCAGACCGAGCATGGTGGCTCCTGCCTGTAATCCCAGCACTCTGAGAGGCCAGGGTGAGAGGATCACTTGAGGTCAAGAGTTTGTGACCAGCATAGGCAACATAGCATGACCTTATCTCTACATAAAATTTAAAAAAAATTATCCAGGAGTGGTGGTGCACACCTGTAGCACCAGCTACTTCAGAGACTGTGGTGGGAGGATCACTGGAGCCCAGGAGGTCAAGGCTGCAGTGAGCTATGATTGTGCCACTCAACTTCAACTGGGAGGCCTGATGAGACTCTGTCTCTTAAAAGAAAAAAAGTAAAATTAATTTAATATGCTTTAACAGAATATATCACAAATATTTGTAACAGATCAGGCATGGTGGCTTACACCTGTAATCCCAGCACTTTGGGAGGCCGAGGTGGGTGGATCACTGAGGTCAGGAGTTCAAGACCAGCCTGGTCAACATGGTGAAACCCCATCTCTACTAAAAATACAAACATTAGCTGGGTGTGCTGGTACACTCCTGTAGTCCCAGTTACTCGGGAGGCCGAGGCAGGAGAATCGTATGAGCCCGGGAGTCGGAGGCTGTAGTGAGCCAAGATTGCACCACTGCACTCAAACCTGGGCAATAGAGTGAGACTCCATCTCAAAAAAAAAAAAAAAAAAAATTATATATACACACACACACACACACACACATATGCATATATTCAATGGATAGTCATTATGATATACTTATTAATGAGATATTTTATACTTTTATTTATACAAAGTCTTTGAAATCTGGTGCATACAGCACTATACTTAGACCACATTTCAAGTGCTCAATAGCCACAGATGGTGGCTAGTGGCCACTGTACTGTAATGTACTGTTCTCAGATTTTCCTTTCTTGAAATGGGCTGGGGTTAAACCTCATCTGTATAATGGTGTAATCACCATAATATTCTATATCTCATGGGATTGTTGAAGACGTGAAATGAGTTAATAGATGTAAAAATGCTTAGAATAGTTTCAGGCATGTAATAAACAGCATTATCTATTATTATTTCTCTAATAATAGTCATCAAATGAAAGAAAAGAATATCTGGCTTGGTGAATTTTGAATAAAATTAAAAAGAAAGACATGTTAGCTATTTCAAGTTCTGACCTAAATCAATGAAATAAAATAATGATAGATTTTAACCTATTTGTATCAGATTGAATGCTTTTGGCTGCAAGAAACAGAAAAATCAATTCAATCAGATTTAATAATGAAGAAATTAAAAGCTCATGTAATTGGGGTACAGAGGGAAAGTTCATTTCAGTTTTGGTTGATACAGTTCAAACAATAATGTCATCAAAAGGTGTCAGGCTCTTTCTGTCTCTTTACTCTGAACTCCAGTATTGTTTTGTTCACCCTACAGCTGGTATTCCTCTTGGTTTGAGGATGGTTGTTAGTTACAATTAGGAATAGATGCTTCTTGATTTTCATCTGGCAGGAGACACAAACAGAATGACTCTCCTCCAGCGACTGAACAAAATCCTTTTCTTCAGTATCACAGGGGCTACCTGGTAAGACCAGGTGCAGCGGTTCATGGCTGTCATCTCAGCACTTTGCAAGGCTGAGGCAGGAGAATCCCTTGAGCCTAGGAGTTGGAGACCAGCCTGGGCAACATTGTAAGACCTCATCTCTATTTAAATTTAAAAAATTTAACAATTAGCTGGGCTTGGTGGTGTATGCCAGTGGTCCTAGCTACTTGGGAGGCTGTGATGGGAGGATTACTTGGGCCTGAAAGGTTAAGCCTGCAGTGAGCCATGATCACATCAATGCACTCCAGCCTGGGTGACATAGCAAGACTCTGTCTCAACAAGTAAAAATAAAAATAAAATATTAATCATAATCATAATAAAATAATAATAATAATAAGCTATCTGGAGTGCTGGCAATGTTCTATTTCTTGGCCTGGGCTTGCTTTGTGAGAATCCAAGAAGCTGCATAATGATTATTTGTACACTTTACTGTATATATGTTAGACTTCAATTAAAAATAAAAGGTTGGCTGGGCGCAGTGGCTCAAGCCTGTAATCCCAGCACTTTGGGAGGCCGAGACGGGCGGATCACGAGGTCAGGAGATCGAGACCATCCTGGCTAACACAGTGAAACTCTGTCTCCACTAAAAGAATACAAAAAACCAGCCGGGTGAGGTGGCAGGCGCCTGTAGTCCCAGCTACTCGGGAGGCTGAGGCAGGAGAATGGTGTAAACCCGGGAGGCGGAGCTTGCAGTGAGCTGAGATCCGGCCACTGCACTCCAGCCTGGGTGACAGAGTGAGACTCTGTCTCAACAAAAAAACCAAAAAAAAACAACAAAAGATTGACCAGGTGCGGTGGCTCACACCTGTAATCCCATCACTTTGGGAGGCTGAGGCAGCTGGATCATTTGAGGTCAGGAGTTCAAGATCAGCCTGGCCAACACGGTGAAACCCTGTCTCTACTAAAAATATAAAAATTAGCCAGGTAGTAGGGGTGCATGCCTGTAACCCCAGCTACTTGGGAGACTGACGCAGGAGAATCACTTGAGCCTTGGAGGTGGAGGTTGATGTGAGCTGAGATCGTGCCACTGTACTCCAGTCTGAGCAACAGAGTGAGATCCTGTCTCAAAAAAAAAAAAAAAAAAAAATTTAGGAAACAATTATAAATGGGGGAAAATAAAATGAGTAACAGGAACACTTCTGTTTTGTTTTTTGAGACAGGGTCTTACTCTCGTTGCCCAGGCTGGAGTACAGTGGCATAATCTCTGCTCACTGAAGCCTTGACTTCCCAAATTCCCACCTCACCTTCCCAAGTATTTGGGAGTACAGGCACATGCCACCATATGTGGCTAATGTTTTGTCTTTTTAGTAAAGGTGGGGTTTCACCATATTGCCCAGGCTGATCTCAAACTCCTGGACTCAGGCGATCAGCCCACCTCAGCCTCCCGAAGAGCTAGGATAACAGGCGTCAGCCACAGCGCCCAGCCAAGAGGATCACTTTTGGTTAGGAGCAAGATGAAGAGTGTTCTCTTCTTAGCAAATATATAATATTCTTTTGCTTTTTAAAAAACATATGCAAAAATATAATGTACAGCTTGCTTCTTAAAACTCAACATTATATTGAGGTTAATCTGTGTTGATATGTATATGCTAGTTAATTCATATCCCCTGTTGTATAAGGTTTTATTTTGTAAATACCACTATTTATCCATTCTTCTGTTTCTAGATATTAAAGACTTTCCTTTTTTTTTCTTTTTTTCGAGAAAGAGTCTCATGCTGTCGGCCAGGCTGGAGTGCAGTGGCACGATCTCAGCTCACTGCAACCTCCTTCTCCCGGGCTCAAGCAATTCTCTAGCCTCAGCCTCCCGAGTAGCTGGGATTACGGGCAACCACCACCACGCCTGGTTAATTTTTGTATTTTTAGTAGAGGTGGGGTTTCACCATGTTGGCCAGACTGATCTCAAACTTCTGACCTCAGGAAATCTGCCTGCCTTGGCCTCCCAAAGTGCTGGGATTACAGGCGTGAGTCACTGTCTGTCATATTTTTCTTTTTTTCTTTTTTTTTTAAGACGGAGTCTCGCTCTGTCGCCCAGGCTGGAGTGCAGTGGCCAGATCTCAGCTCACTGCAAGCTCCGCCTCCTGGGTTTACGCCATTCTCCTGCCTCAGCCTCCGGAGTAGCTGGGACTACAGGCGCCCGCCACCTTGCCCGGCTAGTTTTTTGTATTTTTTAGTAGAGACGGGGTTTCACCGTGTTAGCCAGGATGGTCTCGATCTCCTGACCTCGTGATCCGCCCGTCTCGGCCTCCCAAAGTGCTGGGATTACAGGCTTGAGCCACCGCTCCCGGCCCTTGAGCCACTGCGCCCGGCCATATTTTTCTTATTAGAAGCAACACTACTATGAATATGCTTGTACATGTCTCCATCAATAGATAAAGGAGAACTATTTCTTTTTTCTTTCTTTCTTTTTTTTTTTTGAGAAGGAGTTTCACTCTTGTCACCCAGGCTGGAGTGCAATGGCACAATCTCGGCTCACCCCACAACCTCTACTTCCTGGGTTCAAGCAATTCTCTGGTCTCAGTCTCCCGAGTAGGTGGGATTACAGGCATGCACCACCACACCCGGCTAAATTTGTGTTTTTAGTAGGGATGGGGTTTCTCCATGTTGGTCAGGCTGGTCTCGAACTCCTGACCTCAGGTGATCCGCCTGCCCTGGCCTCCCAAAGTGTTGGGATTACAGACATGAGCCACCGTGCCCTGCTGGAAGAACTATTTCTAGGAGTTATACCTAGGAGTGAAATTTCTGGGTCCTGGCACATGCCATCTTCAACTTCATTAGATATGTCAAATTATTCTCCAAAGTGATCTATCTATTAAGATTAGGTGTAGTTGCAAGTGATATTAAGTCCAAAATAACAGTGAGTTTAAAAATAGCAAAACATTTATCACTTACATAAAATAAATCCAGAGCTAGGCAGTGCAAGGGTGGAATGGTGGCTTCACAAAATCATCAGGGATCCAGGAGACTTCTGTCTTGCTGCTCCACCATTTTTAGCATGTGGCCTTCATCTTACAGTGCAATATGGACGTTCAAACTTCACTCATCGCATACACATTCCAGCCAGCAAGAAGGGAGAAGAGGAGAAGAAAGACTTCCAAGTATATACTGTTGGCCAGCACTTAGTCACCTGATCACACCTAGCTGCAAGAGAGACTGGGATGTGTCATCTTTATTCTGGGTGGTTAAATGCTCTACAAAAAATAGCGGATTCTATTACTAAGGAAGAAAGGGAGAATTGATACTGGAAGTAAATGAGCAGTCTCTGAAACACTGATTGTACTATCGTAGTATACATGTCTACTAGCAGTGTTGAAGAGTTAAGTTGCTCCACAAACTTAACAGCAGGAGGGATCAAACTTTACTTTTTAAAATCTGATTGGTATGAAATGGTTTCTCACTTACTTATTTAATACGTTTGTATGTAGGTTCTACTATTTGCCAGTTACTGCTAAAGGTGCTGGGGAAACAGCAGTGAGCAAATCAAAATGCTAAACTCCCAGAGCTTACATTCTAGTGGAGAAGCCAATAAATAATAAACAAGTATACATGTATGTGTGCAGATATAAGTTGCATGTTGATAGTTGCTGCTATGGAGAAAGATGGAATACAGGTAAAGTTGCTATTTTATACAGGTTGCTCGGAAAAGACCTCATTGACAAAAGCTATTGATGCTGAAACCTGAAGTGAGGTAGCGAGCCATGGGAATGAATATGCTAGGGGAGGGCACTCTGGGCAGAGGGAAGAGCAAAGAGGCCAAATCTATTACAGCGAAGTGAGTGAGAAGGAGAGTGGTAGGATCTGAGGATGTTAGCAGATGTGACCTGGGCAGAGACCTGACATGTTTCTGTGGTCAGGCTTGTGCTCTTATGCTGCTGCTCTCACCATGAGAAAACCATGCTCCAGTGAGCCACTGCCCTTTCCACCTGGACTCCAGAGTATTCCACAGTCTGAAGCACAGTGATCTTAGCTGATCTGCATGAGCAAGAAATAAATGCTTATCGCTGTATGCCAGTGAGATTGTGTGTGTTCATTATGCAGCATTTTTGTAGCCATAACTAACTGGTACACTTCTATATCTACCTCCATCCCCAGTTTCTCAGTTTCCCTTTTTTTTTTTTTTTTTTTTTTTTGACAAAGTCTCGCTCTGTCACCCAGGCTGGAGCGCAGTGGTGCGATCTTGGCTCACTGCAACCTCTGCCTCCCGGGTTCAAGCGATTCTCCTGCCTCAGCCTCCTGAGTAGCTGGGATTACAGGAATGCACCACCATGCCTGGCTAATTTTTGTATTTTTAGTAGAGACGGGGTTTCACTATGTTGTCCAGGCTGGTCTTGAACTCCTGAGCTCAGGTGACTGCCCGCCTCGGCCTCCCAAAGTGTTGGGATTACAGGCGTGAGCCACTGCGCCCGGTTCAATTATATCTTCTTCATTTAGCTTTTTATCATTATAAAACAGTATTTTGGAACATACATTTCTCCTTTATTTTTCATTCTAATTCACCATTGCCTGATGGATCTCAATGGCATAATCTGCACAGATGGTGACAGAATCCACATAATATTGGTTAATATGGGCTAGGTTATGCTACAGTAACAATGATCCCCCAAATCAGTGGCTTACAACAACAAAGATTTATTTCTCCTCACACTACAGAGGCCACTGAGGGTCTCAGCTACAATCAATGGCACAGTTTTTTTTCTGGAACACTGTTGGGCATCTTGGTAGAGGAACAGAGAGCATAGAAGCTTCAGCTAGAACTAGTACACATTAGTTTCATTTACATTTCACTGACCAAAATTAGTGTTCACATGATTTTGCTTCACTACAGCAAGAGAGTGAAATCTTTTACAAGGTGAGTCACTGAATATTTATGAGTTATACAGTTTAGATACACACACACTGATGTGTGCAGACATTAGAAAAATCAGTCATACATAGGGGCATTCAACAGCTTGAAGAAAGTAAATCAAGACCAAAACAAACAAACAAGCAAACAGACAAAAACATCAAAACCCAGAATAGCTGACTCCTGCTATCAGTGGAAATAAATGGCTTCTCCTGGAGCTACTTTTCTCCCTGTACACCAGGGTCTACTCCCCGGGGCCCTTCAGGTAGCATTGGACTGAACATTCTTCTCCCCAGATTAGACAGAAGTAGGACTCTTCTGAGACTGCTGGCTCTTTGATACTTCTCTGACATAGTACTGTCAGCTTACAGATGTGCCCCTTTGCCTATATCATAATATTTTACATCACCCTGTCAAGAACCCAGAGCTTCAGGCTGGGCATGGTGGCTCACGTCTATCATCTCAGCACTTTGGGAGGCAGAGGCAGGAGCCCAGGAGTTCCAGACGAGCCTGGGCAACAGAATGAGACTTCATCTCTACAAATAATAATTTAAAAGAAATTAGCTGGGCACAGTGGTGCATGCCTGCAGTCCCAGGTACTCGGGAGGCTGAGGCAGGAGGATTGCTTGAGCCCAGAGGGTTGAGGTTGTGGTGAGCTGTGATTGCACTACTGCACTCTGACGTGGGTGACACAGCGAGACCCTATCTCAAAAAACAAAACAAAACAAAACAAAACCAAAAAACAAAACCCAAAACCTTGGATTAAGATCCCTTTCAGGATCAAGCTTTTCTTTTAAAGAGAGAGGTAGTCAAGGGTGTTTGTCTACAAAACACTCTAACTCAACCTCCAGTTCTTTGTCATTTCATCTTGGCTTCTTTCTCTCAGCCAAGAATTTCTCTAAAACTCATCCTAGTCCTACACGTCTCTGCCATTCACCACCACTATATATGTCTGGAGGTCTCATCTGTCTTGCAGCACGATCACCATTATTTCCTTTACCATCACTGTGGTAATCATGGGTGCTGCTCACTCTTATTTGGTTCTGTTTCTCTTTTGAACACATGGTAGGACTGCACGTTCTGGCTTTGTTAGGGTTGGTTCTGTGTTGAGTTCTGACATGAATTGTGAGAAGTGCTGTCTGTCTTTTCTGGACTATTGTTAGTGTGAAATCCTCTAGAGTTCCCTTTTTCCCTTTTGGAAAAATACATTGATGTTTTTGGGGTTTTTACTGTTGCATAACCTAGCCTATCCTGACTGAAACATATCCTTTTTAAGTATTCAAAATGTACATGACAAAGACACTTATAATCTTTAGACACCTAAAAGAGTACAAAATGCTCTACAACACTTGAGGTACATATGTACTCACAGCATTCTTATCTGGCTAAGTCAAAATTAGATTGGCTCAAGCACCAGATGCCATTTAAGTGGGAAGTTCAGAATCATTCTAGTAGGCGATTGCCACTTACCCTACATGATTTTTCTGTGTAGTCCACATACCTTATGCATCAGAATCACCTCGGGTATTTTTTTTAAAAACCAGGCTCTCCTGGTACCCCTTAAATGAGAATATCTGGCAGTAGGAATCAACATGCCCCCCAAGTCATTCTTATGCATACTTCACACAAGATCTTTCTGTTTGAAATTGCCTTGCCCTACTTTGCGTGTCTGATTTTCATACGACTTTCAGACCAACACAATCCAAAAGTACTTTCTGCAGTAATAGAAATGTTGTGTTCATGCACTGTCCAATACAGTAGCTATTGACAATTTTTTTTCTTTTTTGAGATGGGGTCTCCTTCTGTTGGTTGAGCTGGAGGGCGATGGTGCGATCTCGGCTCACTGCAGCCTCAAATTCCTGGGCTCAAGCGAGTTTCCCACCTCAGCCTTCCAAGTAGCTTAGACTAGAGGCACACACCACCGTGCCCCACTATTATTTATTTATTTATTTACTTTTGCAGACAGGGGGTCTCACTATTTTGGCAAGCTTGTCTCAAACTCCAGGGATTAAGCAACCCTATGGCCTCGGCTTCTCAAAGTGCTGGGATTATAGGTGTGAGCCACAGTGCCTGCCCACTATTAACTTCTTGAAATGTGGCTAGTGTGACTGAGAAACTGGATTTTTAATTTAATTTAAAATGGCCACATGTGACTAGAGGCTACCATACTGGACAGTGCAGTTCTAGACTGTTAGCTCCTTTAGATCAGAAACTGTATCTTCCATCTCTGTATCCCCTCTGTGCCTGGCACAAAATAGCCAAGTAATGAAAACTGAAGGAGGAAATAACCTAGGCTATTTTTGTGTGTGTTTTTTTGTTTGTTTCTTTTGTTGTTGTTTGTTTTGGTTCAGGGTATATTAAGCAATGAAAAACTACAAATATACAACTATAAAAATTATAGTATATTTGAAATGTTTACCTTACATTTACAAAGCAACTTTTACTGTCCAATTTTCGATAAGTACAGTATTAAAATATTAAATCATAGACACATTGGTGTTGATGATAATGCCTAAGAATAGTCATAGCACTCAGTTACCTTTCTGCTTTCAGCTTAACAAATATAAAAGATGTATTAAGAGAACAATGAATCCCGCTTTAGAATCTTCCATGTACCTTCAGTTAAAGAAAGTATGTGGAAATAGATACCCTAGTGAATACTACCAGATCATTAATATTTGAAATCAAAAAGAATTTAAAACAAGGAGTAGGATTTAGATTAGATATATAGAGAGCTAATCCTTCAAATTATGGCCTACTAGAAGAGAATACTGAGCGAGATTGTGAGAAAATGATTTGATGGGAGAACCTGGGACTTGAAGCTTCCCACTTATGCTTGTCAACCATTACTTCACCTATCCATCTCCCTCAGGAAAAAAAAAAAAAAAAAGCAAAGTTAAGAGAATGACATACTGCAGAGTTGCAATAATATTAAAAGACAATTCATTATTTTAGCTCTATTTATCTTATGTAAAATGCTGGAGAACTCATAAACAAGATATATTCTTATCAGCAGAGAAGGGTGTATAAGTTTTTTTTTTTTTTTTGAGAAGAGTCTTGCTTTGTCACCAGGCTGGAATGCAGTGGCACAATCTCAGCTCACTGCAACCTCTGCCTCCCAGGCTCAAGCAATTCTTGTGCCTCAGCCTCCCAAGTAGCTGGGATTATAGGTACACACATCATGCCTGGCTCATTTTTGTATTTTTAGTAGAGACGGGGTTTCACTATGTTAGCCAGGCTGCTCTCAAACTCCTGGCCTCAAGATGATCTGCCTGCTTCAGCCTCCCAAAGTGCTGGGATTACAGGTGTGAGTCACCGTGCCTGGCCAGGTGTATAAGTTTTAACTTTTGCCTGAAGTGAGGGCAAGGGACTAGGAATCAGAAAGTCATCATAAGCATATTTACCACTCATTTTCCTAGGTTTTTCACAAACAACTTGAAGTGGCTAGTGAAATTATAAACAGAATGTAGAAAATTATAGATAAACCGGCTGGGTGCAGTGGCTTACGCCTGTAATCCCAGCACTTTAGGAGGCCGAAGTGGGCAGATCACAAGGTCAGGAGTTCAAGACCAGTCTGGCCAACATAGTGAAACCCCGTCTCTACTAAAAATACAAAAAATTAACCAGGTGAGGTGGTGTGAACCTATAATCCCAGTTACTTGGGAGGCTGAGGCAGGAGAATTGCGTGAACCCAGCAGGCGGAGGTTGCAGTGAGCTGCGATCGCACCATTGTACTCCAGCCCAGGCAACAGAGCGAGACTTCGTCTCAGAAAAAGGAAAAGAAATTATAGATAAACCAGACAAGGAGAAAACCCAAACTTAAGTACCAGGTTCAGTACCAGTAGAAAACAAATCAGAATGCAGATACACAGACCACAGGTTTCTACTCAGGCACTAAAATGGAGCCACACATTTGACTCAGAGCTTAATGGCAGCTAAGGTGAAAAGGAACACATACCCAGTTACACAATTCACTTGCTGTAAGCAGGACCATCAGTTATTCAAGAGTAGCCAAGCACTTCATGATACTTAGCTCTGAAAGAAATTTTCATGTGATAAAGTGCACAATAACAATCCTATAGTAAAAGCTATTGGAGCTTAGAAAAGGATACCCCAATATATGGCACTTTGAAGTACTAAAGAAGCAGCTTCAAAATCTGACACTCCTTCACCCACACCCCATCTCCAATCTTATCTCTCCTAAAGCTCAGGATGAGGTTCTTCTCTTTAGTTCCCTTATATACCTATAAATTGGACCCACCAAAGAGAAACATAATTGCCTTTGATCCCCTCCCTGAAATTTCATTAACTAGAGATTAAACCTCACATCAGAGGGAGACTGAAAATTAAACACCATACGTGAAGTCCAAACCTTGTACCAAACTATCATCCCTTTTCCCTTCCCACTTAATTCCCAGAGAGAATCATTTACTAACCATTGCCTGAGCATTGGAGCCATTTATTCTTCCTAAAAATAACTTACTGTCCCTTAAAATTACCACATCTCCCCCATCTCTCCTTCTCTTATGAAGAAGGGTATATAAGCATCTGGGCCTCATTGTGTTACTGGGTAATCATTCTCCTGTGATTCCCCTGTGCTTGTGCACATTAATACATTTGTATACCCTTTTCTCCTGATCTGCATATCGTTGGTTCACTTTCAGCACACCTTCAGAGGGCAGAGGGGAAGCTTTGCCTATTTGCCCACACAATGCACTGGTGGGCTCTGTGGAGTTGTCTCTTCCAGAATTGCTTAACATAGGCAGAAGATACAATACTCAAAATACAAGCCATGAAAACACTCCTGGTTGTGGGTGGGGAAGATTTCTGTTTGTATGCTCAGGACAGTATGGTCAGGTATGCAGTGTCTTGATGGACCAGCTAATATTGTGTGGCTGACTAAAGCCAGATACACACTGTTTAGAATTCAGTAATCTAATCAGCAGACGGTAGAGGGCTGACAGCCTTTTGTGACGAGTGAGTCACCCCATTAAGATTCTCACCTAAATAGGAACATTCCTCTCCATATGGTAGTGAACAGACAGAGCCCCTGCAGGCAACCCAGGATTTTCCTTAAACAACTCTTCAAAAATATGAAAAAAATCAGTGTTCAAGACCATCAAGTTCCATTCAACAGAGCAAGAGGTCTACAAACTCACAGACAAGTCATGTTTTTCTTTTCTTTAAAAAAAATTCCCATTAGTTACCAATATTTAGAGGTCAACAGTTTTCAAATCTGGCAACCTTGGATGCTCATACCACATGGTAACAATCTGCTGGGCTGAGTTCAGAGTACTTACCCACCTGCCTGGGCCGTTTAGGCTTTAGAATGCTCTGTTGGAGAATGATCAAGATTTGGATTGAAATTTTTCAAAGAAGAAATGAGCAGTTGCTCACTCTGACTGTAGGAAAATCTAACTAATGCTCCCATGAAATATATGGCTTTTAGCAAAGTGGCTGGCCAGTAAATCTACCTGGAAGAATTACTTGCAAAACATACCCTTAAGTAAATAAATTAATGTGGTATTTAGTTACTGGATCTAAGCCAATTAAATTTGAGGACATGTGCCCCCCAAAATTATTTCAGTTTTGGAACAGGTGATCTTGATCCATCCTTTCTGACAAATGGTGAGCAACAAGATCAGCTATAAAGTTTATTATAATAAAATATCATCAGCATATAGGAAGATCATGGGTTTTTTAATTTCTAAAGCAAGGGAGCATGTGTCCAAATAACCTAAAAGTGGTTTCAAATTACTTAGACATAAGTTAAAAACAAGAAGGGCTACAACTATTTTATGCCACTTAAAATATTTTTTGATCTGTCTGAACAATTCTATTGATCTGGACTTTCCAGGTCATATAGAAGTCTTGGTTTTATATGAACCTGGATTCTATATTTAACTCATGCAACTTAACCTGAAACCAGCTCTTATTCAAAGTATGAGAAATTATTTGAAGCTGCAAACATTATTTTAAGAACAAAGTTTATTTTTCTTTCTTTTTTATTTTTTGAGGCGGAGTCTCGCTCTGTCGCCCAGGCTGGAGTGCAGTGGCCGGATCTCAGCTCACTGCAAGTTCCACCTCCTGGGTTTACGCCATTCTCCTGCCTCAGCCTCCCGAGTAGCTGGGACTACAGGCGCCCGCCACCTCGCCCAGCTAGTTTTTTGTATTTTTTAGTAGAGACGGGGTTTCACCGTGTTAGCCAGGGTGGTCTCGATATCCTGACCTCGTGATCCGCCCGTCTTGGCCTCCCAAAGTGCTGGCATTACAGGCTTGAGCCACCGTGCCTGGCCTAAAGTTTATTTTTCTAATTGTAAAAATTATTATTGTACATTGTCAACAATTTGGAAAATAAATAAAAGTTTACATTATTTTTCTTTAAAAAATTTCAAAGCAACAGAATACAGATATGCAGGGCAATTCACCCACTTACAAACGCTGAGCCAACAAATTTACTCAGAGCTTCTTGGCAAAGTGAAAAGGGAAAAACAGCCAGTTATATAATTCACATTGCCTATAAAGAGAAAACACATCAGTTATTCAAGGGTAGCCAAATATTTCATGACTCGTGGCTCAGAGAGACAATTCTCTTGTGTTCATATGAGGAACACAGAGTGATATCACACACAACAACCTGTAAACTATGCCTTCTAGAATTCCTCAGTATAAGGGAAAGGGTACACAGTATGAAGCCTGGGGGTTAAAAGCATGGATTTGAATCCTAGCTTTATTACTTATTAATTGTACCTTGAGTAATTACTTAACCTTTCTATGCCTTGGCTTCCTGTTTTATAAAATATTGTGAATAATATCACCTACTTCAAAGGGCAGTTATGAGGCTTAAATGAACTAATGCCTACAAGACAAACATAGGTAACATAGGTACAGGTACTATGTTAACTTGTACATGGTAAACATCCTTATTATTAAAGTCAATGCTAAAATAAATGTGTGTGAATGTGCAATAGTACAGAGAGAGGGCACTTAAACCAACTAAGGGCCTGAGGAAAGGTTTCTTGGAAAAAGGATGCTTGTGCTGGGTCTAAATCTTGTTCTACTATGACCTCGGCCAAATTATTTAAACTTTGTCCCTATCTGCTAAAACAGATATTTTGACTTGGTCTTCCAAAGCGTTGGGATTGCAGGCATGACCCACCACAACCAGGTCTACCTTATTATTTTAAATTTTTATTTATTTTTATTTTTTATTTATTTATTTTTTAGATGGAATTTCACTCTTGTTGCCCAGGCTGGAGTCCAATGGCGTGATCTTGGCTCACTGCAACCTCTGCCTCCCGGATTCAAATGATTCTCCTGTCTCAGCTTCCCGAGTAGCTGGGATACAGGGGCATGCCACCATGCCCGGCTAATTTTTGTATTTTCAGTAGAGATGGGTTTTCATCATATTGGTCAGGCTGGTCTCGAACTCCTGACCTCAGGTGATCCACCCACCTCCGCCTCCTAAAGTGCTAGGATTATAGGCATGAGCTACCACGCCTGGCCTTATTATTATTATTTTTTTAAAAAGAACTATGACAATTAGTTATGTACTTAGTATTTCTCTCTCTCCAAATTGTGAGTTCCTTGAAAACTGTGTCATAGCCATAGTATCTAGGACAGAAGCTGGCATGTAATATACTGATTCTTAATGGTTGAAAAATGGTCTGAGAAGGATTTGAAGTATACTGTTATAAGCAAGTGAGTCTGATATAAAATTGGGGTGATTGAGTCCAGGGGGTTGAGGTTGCAGTGAGCCAAGATTGCACCACTGTACTCCAGACTGGGCAACAGAGCAAGACGCTGTCTCAAAAATAAAAAGAAATAAAAGTATTGAATCAAATATGACAAAAAAATAAATAAAATTGGGGGATTATCTAGCAATTAATGTGAAAATTATAGACTCAGCTGGATCCCACCCTTTGCCAGATGAGAAAACCAAAGCCTGGAATAGCTGAGGGATTTGTTCAAAGTTACCTAGCTAGTTAATGGCCAGAATCAAGACTAGAACCTCGAAACTCCCATCAAACCAGTCCAGAAGCCAATCCACTATATTGGTCTGCCTTTCAGATCTCAGTGATTTAGTATGTATCTCTACTATACCACTGAAGTTTGCTATTGTTGGTTACCAACCACTTTTCTGTTGCTAAATCCAGTGAATGCTTTCTAGTTCTTGATATACTGGGCCTATTTGTGGTCTCTGACTCTGTTGACCCCTCTCCATCTTGCTTGCTTGGCTTCAGAGGCATTAGGCTCACCTAATTCTCCTTTTCTCTCTGGCCATTCCTCCTCAGACTTTGGGCTTCTGATCATCTGTACCTCCTTTTAAAGTTAGTGCTCCCCAGGGGCCCTATCCTTGCCTCTCCTTATTATGTCTTCTGTATTTTCTCCCTGATTGATCTCATCCATGCCTCGGGCTTAAATTACCAATTATAAATTTATTTCTTCCAAATCTATTTTAACTCAACCTCTTTCCTCACTCATAGACCTGTATAGTTTGAGTGTTTATTGGACATTTTTCTTCAGATGTGGAGGTTCCCTCCATCAGGTCACAGTCATATTGCTATAGTCTCTGAAGGTGCTGAATTGTACCCTTCGTTTCCAGGTAATGGAGAAAGCTGCAGGAAACCAACTATTATCTTTACTGCTGACTGTATTAGTTTCCTACTGCTGTTGTAACAAGTTAGCACAAACCTGGTACCTTAAAACATACAAGTTTATCATCTTGCAGTTCTAGAAGTCAGAAGTCCTAAAATCAACGTGTTGGCAGGGTTGTGTTCCTAGGGTGCTAGAGAAGAATCCATTTCCTTGCCTTCTCCAGCTTCTACAATTTGCTTGCATTCCTTGGGTCCATCTTGAAAGCCAACAGTATAGCATCTTCAAATCTGTCTGACCTCTGCTTCCATCATCACATCTTCTCTGACTCTGACCCTCCTGCCTCCAGCCCAGTCAGACAATCCAGGATAATCTCTCTAGATGCATCATTTAGTCATATCTGCAAAGTCCCTTTTGCCACATAATATAATATATTCACAAGTTCTGAGTATCAGGGTGTGGTCATCTTTTTTTTTTTTTTTTTGGTGTGTGTGTGGGGGGATCATTATTCTGTGTAACACAACTGACAAAGCTGGTATTAAATATCACCTGTGGACAGACAGCTTCCTAAGCCAAACTCTGGAATTAAATACATATACTTTCTTTGTAGCCCTGGACTAGGCACCCTTGTCCCTACCCATAGGCCCTGCTCCAGGAGAAATGGAAAAGAACATCAGGATAGTTCCCTGAAGACTGTTATCTTTTAAGAGAAAAAGAATGGGATAGATGTCACATGTCTAGTTTCTCCCATTTAAGTTCACCAACCAGGAAGTCACTCCTCTAGGGAAGAGTGAATTGGGGACAGGTACAGTGAGAAGCCAGGAGAGTATTACACTAACAGATGTCATTCCATATGGAAGGAAGACATTGTGAATGGAGAGTAAATGTTTCCCCAACAAACATATCCATATTTGAACTCATCATCATACTCCACATATCTGGTCACCCTCCTAAGGAATGTCACCATCACTATCTCTAATAGTAACTTAGACACCTGTGGATAATCAAGACTCATGTAGCTTGCCATCTTGCTAAATGTTACCACTGTCTACCTCAGCACTCATGCTAGAAACCTGGCCTACTCATTTATCCCCACTCAGTGCTGTGAATTCTACCACCTTAATGGCGCTAACATCTATCCCCTCCTCTATTCCCACTGCCAATGCCTTAATGTTCTTATCACTTGTCTGGAGTACTGCAATGGCCTAAAAATGGGTCTCCCTGCCCCAAGCCTTGCTTTTCCTGACCATTTTCACTTTCTACTTTTACTCCTGAAGCTGCTTTTGCCTGGACTTAAGTCCTTCCCAATCTGTCTCCTCCAACACCTGCACGGGTGATCCCCTACCTTGCTCCAGCGCCGGGGATAACTGACTCTCCTATATCAGCTAGAGTCAGACCTGCACCCGGATTTCTAGGACTCTTATCTATCTAGATAGATAAACTTATTTTTTGAGACAGTGTCTTGCTCTCACTGCAGAGGCTGGAGTGCAGCGGCGCGATCACCGTTCACTGCAATCTTGAACTCCCCAGGTTCAAGCGATCCTCCCACCTCAGCCTCCCGAGTATCTGTGACCACAGGCGCGCGCCATCATGCCCATCTAGTTTTTGTCTTTTTTGTAGAGACGGGGTTTCACTATGTTACCCAGGCTGGTCTCGAACTCCTGAGCTCAAGCGATCCGACCACCTCGGCCTCCCAAAGTGCTGGGATTACAGGCGTGAGCCACCAAGTCAAATACGCTTTATACTTACAAAGTACCTTTGCATACCTTATTTCATTTTCACCTCACAATTCTCCAGCGTAGGCTGGACCGGTATTATTATGCCCATTTACAGAGAAAGGAAACTGAGAGTCAAGGCTGGGACAGTCACACCCTGCTGCGAAGTTAACAACCGTCACTTAGCAGCCTCGACGTTAACCGCGCTCTCAGCCCTTTCCGGTCCTACTCCTTGGAGAACCTTCCTGCACCTCCAAGAACTTGCCGATAGGGTCTGCGGCGGTCCGGACAAGATCACTCCACAGGCGCCCAGGACCTTCCCATCCGTAGTGACGCGCGCCGGTGACGCCATACAGTGACGTGCGGTGACGCGACTTACCCCGGAGCCAGGTGCCGGTAGGGCAGCCACACCCTGGGGCCCCCTGCTCTGGAGGGGCAGCGGTTAGAGCCGGTGCGGAAAAGCCGCCAAAGCCGCCTCAGGCGACTTTCTAGGCCTGCACCCCGGGATCCAGCAGCCCGCGGTCGATCGGTTGCTAAGTGACGCCACCGCGCAGTGGCGCGTGCGCGGCCACGGCGGAGTGCGTGAAAGCGGACGCGCGCCGCGGCAGCCGGGGCGGCGGCGAGGACGGCGGCCACGGCAGCGGCGAAGGGGGCGGTGGCGAAGAGGGGGGTGCGGAGCGGGCGGAAGAGGCGTCTGTGCCGGCTGCTAGGTCGCAGACGAACATCGTTGGGGTGAGTAGCCGGGTCCTTGCAGGGGAGGTGCGGCCTGGCCGCACCTGCTGCGCGGACCCGGGGCTCGGGGACGCGCGGCCCCGCCGTATCCGCGCGCACAGCTCCCCGCCCCTCCGCCGCTTTTTCCGGGGGCGGGGAAGGAGCTGGGACGGGGCCTGAAGAGGGTCAGTTCCTGGGCCCCAGTGCCCTGGAGAGCGTATCCCGGGGCCGGGGAAGGCTCGCAGTCCAAGAAGGTGTAGTAGGAAGTAGATGTCTCGGTGGTTCGGGGTGGCTCTACCAGCCTCCCAAAGAGAGGAGTTCGAATCAGGAGCAGCCCAGGTTCGCTAGCAGCCTCGTATCCTGTCTGAGACGACGTTGCCTGGGACTGAGAGGAGGCGAAACCCTTGACCCCGGGTGGGGGTTCGGAAAGTTTGGGACTGCTGGGGCCCTCATCTCCCCTGTCCTGGCCAGCCTCTGAGTAGGAGCTGGTTGTTATGGAGAGAGTTGTGAATCAGTGCCTGCGTGCGGCGTCAGACACACCCACGTCCTAGGGAGGGCGACCTGTCAGTATATATCCGGGGCAGCCAACCCGTTGCCTAGAGTTTCTAACTTCACACGTATGTGCATGTGTTTCCTTGGCGTTTTAGTACATTGTTGCTACAGAGTTTGAGACCAAGGTGCTGATAGGCATCCTCATTTGTTACTTCCTCATAGACTCAAATATCTTGCTGTATTTCCCAGAACCGTGTTGTGCTTTTGTTATTAGTAGGTCCAAGGAAGTATGGAAGCATGTTTTGTTTGTTTTTCCTAAAGGCAGTACAGGTTGCTGTTTTCTGGGCAGAAAATAGGGATTCTGTTCACTGTGTGGGCTGGAAAGTGTTGATGATGGGAGAACCCAGAGTGTAAAGGTGTAGCTCATCCTCAGCCCAGTGCTCTCTTCTCAGTGCTCTGGACTCTATAATGGGTAGGTGTATGGGGTTGTGGTTACCATACTTAGGAGCGAGGAGTATTGGAGACAGGGAAGAAGCCAGTCTTTTCTTTCTGTTGATTAAGGCAATGTGTAGAACCAGTGAAAAGATAGACTGTACTGAAATGTAATGTTTTGTGCAAGAGGATTGAGGAAAATAAGTTCAAGGTTCTCATTTAGGTCTAAAATTCTTTGATTCCGTTTCATAACTGAGGATCTATAAAGTATGTTACCTCTTGGAACCAGTCATAACCTTGCTTTGTAACACTTACTAGATTACTCGGAATTCAAAGTGTCTTCCTCCTTGCACTATAATAGCTTTTAGGACAGGAGTCATCTGTGTCTTCCTCCTTGCCCTATGTCTAACACATAGGAAAAACGTGCCTGCCACAGAGTAGGCATGCAATGGATATTTGTTATGTAGCACACTATGCTCAAGTGATGTATCTATATATAGAAAGCATTTAGTTCAGTCCATTAAGTACTTAATAAATGTGCCTCTGTCTGCCCAGTATCATGATAGGTGTGGGAGGAGGATTATGGAGTGAAAAATGACATAGAAGACCTTTTTTTTTTTCCTTTGAGAGCAGTAGTCTAGCTAGGAGATATATAAAATAATTATAAAACCAAGTTAAGTAACATGTAACCAGTGCTCTTTGAGGACTATAAATGTGGTAGGAAATCAGAAAAGATAGGATGTGTAGGCTGAGTTAGGGAACTCTTTGAAAGAGGTAAGATTTGACTTGCTCTCTGAAAGAAGTGTAAAATTTGAATTAAGAAATAAACCAGGGACTAAGGAAATAATAATGTGAATTTGGTTGCTGGAGGATATACCAAGACAACTTTTATGCCTGGTAACTGGAGCAGAACGTCTCTTATAGGGGAATACTGGAGAGAGATGGCTTAGCAGGTTGGGAAGGCAAAGTGTTAAGGACTAAGGTGGGCTTATCAGCATCCCACTGTTAACAAGATAGAACCTTCTTGTAAGGTGGGATAGAGGTTGTATTAATCAGAGTCTAGTCTTTGACAAGAATAAGTGTTATCCTTACTTGAAAGTAAAGGATATTACTCTTGAACCAATATCAGGTTGTTAATGTACTTTTGATTTCAATTACTAATTGGAATCGATGCTTCACTAATGTGCATGTATTTTAGGTAGTCAGTGGTGCATGTCTTCATTTCTAAAATCTACCTGATGTACTTGGGCCGTTGTTTTGGAAATTGACTGAAATGATGTACCAGTAGTCATCCAATCACACTCAGTGACATGGTTTTGCTTGGGATTATCTCTCTGAGGTTTGTCTTTACTGCTGATCCTGTAAAAAATACAAATGTTAGTTGGAAAGGAGTCTTTCTGATGAACGATGCTTAAAAATATGGACAAAAGAGATTTTTGAATAATTAAAGACACTGCTGCTGAATATGGAACCCTTGGTCTTTATTTATAACATCTTCTGTTATGTGAAAATTCTTTTTAGTGGTATGTAAACCTGAAGTTGAATTGCTAACCAAGATATGTAAAGTTACACCTACAAATGCTGCATTATTTAACAACTCAGCAAATATTTACTGGGTGCTGGCTATGGCTAGACACTTTGTTGGGTGCTGGGAAGACGAAGTGGTTAAGACACAGAATATCCTCAGCATACTAAGTGTTCATCAGAAGAGATAAACCACTAACCATTATATGCTATGACAAATTAAATCACTTTTGGAATGAATAATGTGCTGGGGGAGTAGAGCACTTTGGCTGGAGAAAAATTTGATAGGGAACATGCTGAAAAGAAGGGGATGGAGCTTAGCTCTGAGGGTTAAATAAAATTTTGCCACATGTGGAGGGGGAAGAGAGCATTCCAGGCAGGGGGGCCAACATAAGCAAAGTTACTGAAGATTAAAATTAAATGGCACTTTTGGAAATATCTTGAGTTGTTTCTCGTGGGCAAGAGAGAGGGAAGAGGGCTGAACTCAAGAACCCATTCTTGAGATTATGAACCCATTCCTGCTATAATGGCATTAATCCATTCATGAAGGCCTAATCACTTCTTATTGCATGGCAGAAGTGATGAGACAGGAAGCTATTTTTGAAGCCAAATTATAAGGGGGTCTTCTACTTCATCTTAAGAAGTCTAGACTCATTCCATCCATTGGCAGTGGAGAGCCATAGAAGGTAGAGTAATCAGAAAGTTGACAGTGCATGTACAGATTGCATTAAGAGTGGAGAGGCAGGGAGACTAGAATGTAGGTGAGAAATGTTGGACAATGGGTATGGATAGATTTTGGAGACATTTTTAGATGTTAAAATCTCTACATTTATGACCAGCTAAAGGTAAGGGAGAGTGAGAAGTCAAAGATAATATGTCTAGTTTGAGCAATTGTTTGCTTATGATGACATTAAGTTAGAAATCACAGGAAGAGGGACAGGTTTGAAAAGGAGAGAAGAAATAATGGCAGTGTTAATTCTGAGGTTTCTGTGGGGAGTTTAAAAGGAGAGATCTACTAAGTAACTGGAAATTCTACTTCAGAGTTTATGAGATGGTTAGGGACAATTGTAATATAGATGACCGCTGAGGTTATGGGAGTAGCAACCTTCTAGGAGGCATGTTAGTATAGTAGTTAACTTAGTGGACTTTGGAGTTAGGAAGATGGCAGGTCAGATCTCTGTTACGTTCTTTATTGGTTGGCTGACCTTGGGTAAGTTATGTAACTTCTCTAAGCCTAGGCTTCTTATCTGAATTAAAGAATTGTAGTGGAAATTAAGAAAGGTACTATGTGCACAGTGATTAACACAATGCCTGTCTTATAAATGCTGAATATAATAAATGGCAGCTGTTGCTGTTATTGTTAGTAGTAGTAATGGGGTAGAGATAGTAGATGAGGGCCCAACCCCAGAAAAATAGAGAGTGAGAACTGGAAAAGATGGTGAATGGAACTTTTGGACATTTAAATCAGTGTTTAAACTTGGATCAGTTCTTGTCTTAGTTTGTTTTGTGCTGCTATTTCATATTTTATGTTTCATAATAGCAGCACAAAACTAAGACAAGAACTGATCTAAGTTTAATTTATAAAGAACGGGCTGGTTAATTTATAAAGAACAGAAATTTATTTCCTAATGGTTCTGGAGGCTGGGAAGTCTAAGATCAATGTGCCAGTATCTGGTGAGGGCCTTCTTGCTGCGTGATAACGTGGCAGAAGACATCAACATCACATGGGTAAGAGAGAGAGGGAAGGGGGCTGAACTCATAGTGTGAACCTATTCCCACTCTGTTGGCAGTCATTCATTCATGAGAAAAGAGTCTTCATGGCCTAATCACTGAAGATCCCACCACTCACTACTGTTGCATTGGGGAATCAAGTCTCCTCTAACACATGGAGGACACATGCAAACTGTAGTAGTTCTAAAATTTGAAAATGCATTAGGAAGAGCTGGAGGTGATCAGGTGTGGTGGCTTATACCTGTAATGCCAGCACTTTGGGAGGCTAAGGCAGGTGGATCACTTGAGGTCAGGAGTTTGAGACTAGCCTGGCCAACATGGTGAAACCCTGTCTCTACTAAAAATACAAAAATTAGCTGGGTGTGGTGGGAGGCGGACATTGCAGTGAGCCGAAATTAGGCCACTGCACTCCAGCCTGGGTGACACAGAGTGAGACTCCATCT
>NC_045438.1:130108544-130246759 GCF_002776525.5 Piliocolobus tephrosceles
AAAAAAAAAAAAAAAAAATTAAAAGAAAAGAAATAGCCAGAAGCCTTGGTAAAACACAGATTTCTGGGTCCCACCCCCATAGTGTCTGATTATGTAGGTGTGGACTGGTGCTTGAAAAATTGCATTTTTGAACAAGTTCCCAGGTAATGCTGATGCTGCTGTTAGAGGATAGATGAAAAGGAACCAGCACTAACAAAGTGGTTGAAGTGTATGGAGAACCAGGAGATACTTTAGAGAAGAACAGCCTCTAGACTCTGTAGGTCCACCAGTCTGATTTCCAATTTCATAGACCTTATCTCATTTCTGTTTTCTCATTATAATGCCTGATACATAGCAATAACCTTTGAAGCTGCTTAATACTGTCCTGGTGCCTGATTGCATGTACCTCACACACAGATTTCATTTATCCTCTCTTATCTCTGATGAGTCATGGGGAGGATATGATTTCTAATTTTACACACACACAAAATAACTACAGAAAATTTCTTTCATATATCTGATGTGTAGCTATGTGCATTTGACTTTGTGTTAGATGCCCTCTCCCCTTATTGTTTTTTTTTAAATGACAATCCAGTTTGCAAAATAATTGTTAATAATATGTGCCAAGATTCCAGTCTGTGTCCTGTATTAGGCACCTTGAGTCTTACAAGGGAAACAAATAATGTATTCCCTGTTCCTGAGAAGTTTACAAATAAGATGGGTGAAATGGGCAAAACCCACAGGAAAGAAACAGGAAGAGGTATAATCACAGAAACGTGGATGTAGAGGAATCTGAATCTAAGGGCATATTCCTTGCTTGCCAATATTCTTTGGGTTTTACATGTTGCATATACTGAAGACTTTTGGCATATAGCACACGTTAGTCCTAGTCTCTGAGAGGAAGTTATAAGGGAGTTCCACTGTATAAGGAAATAAAACAGTAGCTGTGCAAAATTATAAACACATTTGTAAAGGAAGTGAAATTGGGGTTAAATTGGAGCTTCATGACTGACAGTTTAGCTACTCACTATTCTGCCTAGGTGCTTGTTCTCATTTATCTCTCAACTAACATTCAGTAAGCATTTACAATGTGCCAGAAATTGTATGAAGTGCTGGGCATAGAGAAAATGATGATTGCCTTGTGTACCTAAGTCTGGTTTTACTCGGGGAAATGAGTGTGCACACATATATGCACATTGTCAGGGTGAAGGTGCCTGACTTTTATAATCTTAAGATTATATTGAAGGAAGAGACATTGAGGACTTGAAGTTGAATTCATTCAGCCTTATGTATTCAAGGGGCCATGACGAGTATAGGGATGGGGCCATGACAGGTATAGAGATGTATCTTTTTTTTAGCAATCAAATCTGTAATTTGATAGAGGAGAAAGAACATATTTGGAGTAATACAAAGAATATGATAAGTACTGTATAAATATTGATTACAGACTAGGTACTTTGGTTTCTTAAGTAGCTAAGTGTTCAGTTTTAATAACAACTCATAAGCTATTGTAATGTTTCAGAAATTATAATATGTCATAAGTCCACATTAACCTCCTGGGCTGCCTTTGCATCTGAATATGAGACACAAAAATATTCTGGCAGTCTGTGTCCCTATTTTCTTGATTTGGGAAGTATATGCATAATGCATATAAGCAAAAGAGTAATTAAAAACAAGCTGCTATTTATCTAATGGCTACATATGCAAGGCCCTTTCTGTGTACTGTTTCATCCTTATAATGACAACCGTGTAAATTTGACATTATCTCCACTTTACTAATAAGGTAACTGAGTTCCAGAATGGGAACTGTTTGTAGTTTGTGGCCAGTGAGAAGTGGGACTGGGCTCCAGTCCAGACCCAGGTGTGGACTCTGCAGCCTATGCTCTTTTTACTTTATGTCAATTCCTTATGTCACCATGGGTCTTCAGCGTGTCAATGTCTTGATGAAGAAATACAGTCTCATTTCTGCTGTTTTAGGAAAAGTTACTGGAGGAAGTTAGAAATTTAGTCACTGCCTAAATGTTTGAAGACAATTTGATAATATAGTTAGTAATGGAAGGGAATGGGGGCTGGACAGTTGATGGCCCCAATGCTGATTCTCCTATGAAGACACGCTGTATTTGACCCCAGTTATTTTTTAATTGACTTACAGGAGATCTTACATAAATATTCAGTTTTCCCACTTTTTATTTATTTTTATTTTTATTTTTATAGACACAGGGTCTGGCTCTCTTGCCCAGACTAGAGTACAGTGGTGTGATCCTAGCTCGCTATAACCTCGACTTCTTGGGCTCAAGCAATTCTCCCTTCTCAGGCTTCTGAGTAGCTGGGATGACAGGTGCATGCCACCATGCCTGGCTAATTTATTTTTATTTCTGTGTAGACAGAGTCTCACTATTTGCCTAGGCTGGTCTTGAACTCCTGGGCTCAAGGGATCTTCCCTCCTTGGCTTCCCAAAGTACTGGGATTACAGGTGTGAGTCACTACACCCAGCCCCACTTCTTTATGTATAGGTGCCAAGTTTTCTAGAGAAAGAACTGTACTTTTTCAAGCTAATGACATTTATAGTAAAGTCAACTCTTTTAAAAAATCCCTTAAAACCTCACCCCAAACAATGTATACCTGAGATTTCCCAGCTAATCTCCCTTCTCTCCGTACTTATTCCCTCCACTTAGGTGTTTATTTTTAAACCTATTTACAAAATTAATACATTCTATTTATAGTTCTGTGTAGATATTCTGACTTGCAAGATTTTCATTTCTTGCATTTTGACTAAGTCACTCTGGTCCTATTTAATACATTCCTGGAAATATAGACTGTATCTTTGTAAATGATAGTTAATTTCAGTTAGTTTTACAATGAATATTTCTATAAATTTATGATTCTGCAAATGAAATAACTTAAATCAAATTCTATGTTAGTTATCTTTTGCTGTGTAACAAATTACTCCAAAATTTAGCTGCTTAAGACAACAAACTTTTTTTTGTTCTGAGACGAGTTTTGCTCTTGTTGCCCAGGCCTGAGTGCAATGGCCTAATCTCGGCTTGCAGCAACCTCCACCTCCCAGGTTCAAGCCATTCTCCTGCCTCAGCCTCCGGAGTAGCTGGGATTACAGGAATGCGCCACCACATCCAGCTAATTTTGTATTTCTAGTAGAGATGGGGTTTCTCCATGTTGGTCAGGCTGGTCTCAAACCCTGGACCTCAGGTGATCTGCCCACCTCGGCCTCCCAAAGTGCTGAGATTACAGGTATGAGCCACAGCGCCCAGCCAACAACAAACATTTTTTAATCTCATGATTTCTGTGGGTCAGGAATTCAGAACCAGCTTAGCTGGGTAGTTCTGGCTGAGTCACTGATGATTGCAATCAAGCTTTTGACCAGGCTGCGCGCGGTGGCTCACGCCTGTAATCCCAGCACTTTGGGAGGCCAAGGCGGGCGGATCACGAGGTCAGGAGATCGAGACCATCCTGGCTAACACGGTGAAACCCCGTCTTTACTAAGAATACAAAAAATTAGCCGGGCCAGGTGGCGGGCGCCTGTAGTCCCAGCTACTCGGGAGGCTGAGGCAGGAGAATGGCGTGAACCCGGGAGGCGGAGCTTGCAGTGAGCCGAATCGCGCCACTGCGCTGCAGCCTGGGCGACAGAGCGAGACTCCGTCTCACAAAGAAAAAAAAAAAAAAAAAAAAAAAAAAAAAGCTTTTGACTAGTGCTACAGCAGTCGTCTGAAGGCTTGGCTGGGGCTAGGGCTGGGGCTGCGGCTGGGGTTGCAGGATCTGCTTCCGAGATGGTGCACTCACATGGCTGTTGGCAGGAGACCTCAGTTCCTTGCTAGCTGTTTGCCGGGGACCTCAGAACTTTCATAGGGTTGCATGAGTATCCTTACAACATGTCAGCTAGCTTCATCCAGAGCAAGTGATGCGAGAGAGAGCAAGGAGGAAACTATGTGCCTTTTATGTCCTATTTTTAACCTAACACTGTTACTCCTTCTATATTTCATTGGTTATAAGGAGGCTCTAAGTCCAGCCCATACTCAAGGAGGAAGGCAGTTAGGCTCCACCTGTTTGAGGGGAGAGTCAAATAATTTGTGGGCATATTTTGTAACAACCATCAATCCTTTTTCATATGAAGCCATTTCTTCAGCTGATGTTGATTGTCTCTGTTTTAGTACATGCTGTAATTTTTCTGACTTGTTTATTCACAGTATTTTCTGGAAATGCTCTGAAGAAAAGTTAGTGGTTTTTAAATTTTATGGAAAGTTTTCACAAATTACAGATTTGTTGTAGTTTCCTTGAAGTTTTCTATCCATCACATTAGCTTTAGTACTAATGCAGCCAGAATGTTTTCATTTTTATCCTATTCTGTTCTACTCATTTGTTCTTATACAATTGTATTCCTAATTAATGGTTTTATATTAATCTAAAATATAACCAAACATTTCTAGGTAAGGTAATTCACTTTCCAAACTTTTAGAAGAGAAATGCTTGCTCAACTGCTGTCTGAAGGCATGTGTTTCAATGTCCATATGGTACAGTGACATTGGGATACATGGCTTAGATGAGTCTGCTAATTTATAATCCGGTCCTTTGGGTACTTTACTAACTTTTCTCCTTGAGTAAGGTCCTAAGTAGATCCATTTTATTTCAAATCTCATTCTTTAGAAGGTGTATGTAGGACATAATTGGCTTAATCAGGCAACCTTTTCAGAACATATTACAATTAGGTTTATATTTTGGCACTTTATGTCAGATGTTAATTTTCACTATCCTTACCCCTAACAAGTATAAATTACCCACTTAACTCTTTTCTTCTAGTTTTTTATTTTAATCTAATTTTAGACATATGGGAAAATCGCAGGAATAGTACAAAAAATTCTTGTGTAACCTTTACCACATCTCCCAAATGTTAACATTTTACCACATTTGTTTTATCCTTCTCTGTCTCCTTTTCCCCCACTGAACTGTTCAAGAGAAAGTTGCAGATAAAATACCCAATCCTGCAGTGTGTATTTCCTAAAAACAAGGATATTCTCTTATTAACTGTTTTATAATCATTAAATACTATGGTTGTAGCTAACCTACATGCTCTATTCATATTTCTTGAATTATCCCAATTCACTTATCAATGAATACCCTTTATAGCAACAAAAACAATGAAAGTCCAATACACAAGAACAAAGCAAAACAAAACAAAAAACCAGCCATGTGGTTCATTCAGTTTTTCTTTTTTTCTTTTGGTCTCCCTTTTTTTTTTGTTTTTTTTTTGAGATGGAATTTCACTCTTGTAGCCCAGGAGTGCAGTGGTGCCATCTCGGCTCACTGCAACCACTGTCTTCCAGGTTCAAGTGATTCTCCTGCCTCAACCTCCCAAGTAGCTGGGATTACAGACATGCACCACCATGCCCGGCTAATTTTGTATTTTTAGTAGAGATGAGGTTTCTCCATGTAGGCCAGGCTGGTCTCAAACTCTTGACCTCAGGTGATTCCCCCCACCTCGGCCTCCCAAAGTGCTGGGATTACAGGCGTGAGCCACCATGCCTGGTGTGGTCTCCTTTAATCTAGAATAGTGCCTCAGTCTTTGTCTTTATAACACTGATATTTTATAAGGCTTTAGGCCAGTTTGTATGTATATATGTATGTATGTATTTATTTATTTGAGATGGAGTTTCGCTCTTGTTGCCCAGGCTGGAGTGCAATGGTGCGATTTTGGCTCGCTGTAACCTCTGCCTCCTGGGTTCAAGTGATTCTCCTGAGTCACTGTCTCTAGTAGCTGGGATTACAGGCACATGCCACCACACCCAGCTAATTTTGTATTTTTAGTAGAGACAGGGTTTTACACGTTGGCCAGGTTGGTCTAGAACTCCTGATCTCATGATCCGCCCACCTCGGCCTCCCAAAGTGCTGTGATTGCAGGCATGATCTACTGTGCCTGGCCTATTTATTTTTTTAATAGAATGTCTCTTACTTCAGGTTTATCTGGCTATAATTAGATCCACATTATGCATTTGTGGCAGTAATATTATAGATGTGATGTATTTTTCTCAATGCTTTCATTTCGAGAGGCTAATGTTGACGAGAGGCTAATGTTGATTTGTTCTATTATTGATGTTGTTAATTTTGATCACTTAGTTAAGATGGATTCTTCCTGGTTTCTCCACTGTAAAGTTTCTGCCTTTCCTTTGTAAATAGTATCTTCTGGGAGATACTTTGAGAGTATGTAAATACCTTGTTACTCCTCAGACTTTCACACACTAGTTTTAGGCTCCATTGATGACTATTTCCTGAATCCATTATTGCCATGATTGTTGCCAAATGAAGATTTTCTAATTCCATCTCTCCTTTTACATTTATTAGTTGGCTGGCCCCCATTAATTAACTAGTTAATTAATATCTCAATGATCTCATGGATTCTTATGTTATTCAATGGGTTTAATTTTTTACTATCTTTTTTTTTTTTTTTAACTCATATTGTTCCATATTTGACCAACCCTTTCAAGCTGGCTCTGTGTCTGTCTGTCATGTCCCCTTGATTCTTTGATCACTTTCTTATTTTCTGGCACAACACGATAGTCCAGGTTTATCTCATATTTTCCCTACCCCTGCCCTGCAATCAGCTGCTTCTCCAAGGAACACTTGGAGAAGCAGCTAAACACACTAAATTATATTTAGAAACAAGATCTCAGAGCTAGGTGTGCTCATAGCTATTGGGATATCATTGCTTCTAGGCCCTCTTAGCAAATAGATGTTATGGGTTGCATGTGCATGTGTTTGTGTATTCCACACCTTTCTATATTTTTGTATATCTATATTAAAAACCATGAGTTCAGAGGGCTGGGCGCGGTGGCTCAAGCCTGTAATCCCAGCACTTTGGGAGGCCGAGGCGGGCGGATCACGAGGTCAGGAGATCGAGACCATCCTGGCTAACATGGTGAAACCCCGTCTCTACTAAAAAAAAAAATACAAAAAACTAGCCGGGCAAGGTGGCGGGCGCCTGTAGTCCCAGCTACTCGGGAGGCTGAGGCAGGAGAATGGCGTGAACCCGGGAGGCGGAGCTTGCAGTGAGCTGAGATCCGGCCACTGCACTCCAGCCCGGGCGACAGAGGGAGACTCCGTCTCAAAAAAAAAAACCAAAAAAAAACCATGAGTTCATACTGACACCTCCGGTTTCATTGTGTGTGTGTTCCATACCTTTCTATATTTTTGTATATCTGTGTTAAAAACCATGCATTCATACTGACACCTCCAGTTTCAACCCTACGGTATGGAGTTGATTCTATCCATTCCCCTTTTCATGTTTGTAACACCTTTGTTCAACAGTGAGAACCTGACTCCCTTTATTGACAACATATTTACTTATTTGTATACTCCTAATGTACCCAGAAAGGTTCAAAATTGTTAGCCCATACCTTTGTGAAAAAGAAACCCACTAACTAGAGTTTAGCATTTTAAAACGTGTTAGCGTAGGGACCTGTAGTCCAAACACTGTGTTCAGTTATAGGAGTTAGTACTTCCCTCCTCCCCTGCTTTCTTCATGTGATTATGTTACTCATTTGAAATACAGTTTGGTTCATTTGATTCTGTTTGTGTTTCATGTTAGGCTTCCCTCTCTCCTTTTTTGATTTTATTTATTAGTCCTTTTTTGAGTATGTGAAATGTTAACATGGTTCCAAAAGTCGAAGTTATTCTCAGAGAAATGTCACTCCCATTTCTTCTGTCCCTTCTACCTTGTTCCTACCCACTCCCAGGTAGATAATCTGCTTATCAATAAAAAAAAGTTACGACCTTTTTGCACATGCCTCACAAACACACTTTACTTTAGGATATATGGAGTAGAATGGCTTAGTCATATGGTAGGCAGAGCTCCATTTTAGTAAACAGTAGCAAACTGTTTTCTAAGGTGGTTAAATCAGTTAAAATTTTCTAGTTATTATTCATCCTTTTTAGTAACAGCATGAGCCTCACTCCTATCAAGCCTGCTAATACTCATGCTGTAGTTTTTAGCTAGTACCTTGCTAAAGTCCTGGAGATGAAAGTCAGCCTAATAAATCTTTGTGACATCTCATCTAACAACTCATTTGTTAAAAAAAAAAATCACTTTTTAAGGAGGTAATTTATAAACATGGTACAAAATTTTAAAATATGAAAGCGTCTACAGTGGAGATTAAGTCTCTCCCATCCTGACCCCACAGACATCTGGTTCCCCCTCTTTGACACAGCTTACCATTGGTTCCCTGCCAACTCCGGTGCTGTTCTGGTGTTTGGGGATGCAGGGGTGAACAAAATAGGCCAAGATCTGCTTTAATGGAGCATCCATTCTACCGTGGGAGATTGAAAATAATAAAGTTTCTTGCATATCTATTCAGAAATATGCTGGGTATATGTGGCATTTTCTAATATTTATTCTTAAGCCCATATGTATTGTACTGCATCTTGCTTTTCTCTCATTATATCTTGGAGGCTATTCCATATCATTACCTTTATGCTTACAGAGTACCATGTCGTGGCTTTCTTAATACAAGCTTGTCTAAAAATGAGCTAATTTGGATTATGATAATTTAGTTTTACTAGTTTTATATGACACCCCTAATCTGGCTTATCAGTACCTCATTTCATGAGTGCCACCTTTATTTTCTGACCTGCATCATAAGCCCCCTGTGAAGCCATCTTTGCCATGGTATAATTGGTGGGTTGGTGAAGTTCTCTCAGATACTTCATTTGCTGCTTTAAGGAGGTAATAATCTTGTATGCATTTGCATCGTTTTCATTGATTTCTTTGCTCTCTTTACTGGTCTGTCACCCCTAGATTAAAAGTTTAATTACCTAAACATTAAAATATGTATACTAAAGTAATTGTGTACCATTTATTTCAGTGGTAATTGAATTCTTCTGATGTGAAAAAAATCACCAAATGAGTTTTTTAAGGAAGGTTAATTCTCCCAAGGTGGGATGACTGTGTTCTACTACCTCTCTAGCTCTAGCTGTTTGTGGTCAGTGCTTCTTTATGGCCTTCAATTAATTCCTCACTTGTTTAACAGTGATTGAGAAACTTCTGAAATCACTCACACCTTTTGTTTTAGGCTTGATTACAGCAAGGAGCATGTAGTCACTAAGTGGAGTGGTGAGTAGCCCCCACTATTTCTGACTTCTTCCATATAAATAGTTAAATTCATGTGAGTTGAATTCAAGTATGGTGTGGCTCCTTTATGATAAGAATTGACCTAATTCAGGTGGAGCTGGGAAGGAGATGCCCAGGCAGCTTCTTTTTCATCCATGCAAACATGTGTTGACCTCTTGCTAGGTAATATTAGGTGCTCTGGGTCCAAATGACAATCATTTGTGGTTCCTGCCCACAAAAAAACTTGTAGTATAGTAGGAGACGGGGGTACAAACAAACAAACAAACAAAAAATAAAAAGAATGGATAAGACCTAGTGTTTGAAAACACAACAAGGTGACTGTAGCCAATAATAATTTAATCGTACATTTAAAAAATAACTAAAAAGAGTATAATTGTATTGTCTGTAACACAAAGGATAAATGCTTGAGGGGATGGATACCCCATTTTCCGTGATGTGATTATTATGCATTGCATGCTGATATCAACATCTCACGTACCCCATAAATGTATATACCTACCATGTACCCACAAAAATTAAAAAAAAATTTTTTAAGTATGTGTGGAGCACAAGGTTGAACAGTTGGCTCTTAACTGCATACTATCAACCCTGGGGAAGTTGGCTTGGGCTCAGTCCAACAAATTGAAAGTCCTTGAAACTTTTGGGGAGTATAGACTTATGAGAGTTGGGGTCAGGTGCTTCCTCTGTAGCCTTCAGGTGACTCCTGTTCCTGAATGGAGTATAATTTGTTGTCAATGCAGTATACGTGTCAGAAAATCATCACCAAAGTGCATCATCCTAAATTACATTTTGGCCAAAACAAAAAAAAGACCGACCCATGATTGAGGGGATTGTGGAGGAAACTCTGAGAAGGAAAATGACAGTATGAAATGACTGTTACATGTGAAGCACTGTACTGTGTCCTTCATGTGTTTTATTTTATCCTCATAGTTACCCTGTGGGGGCAGCGACCATTTTCTAAATGGGGAAGTTGAGATGCTATATCTCTCCTTACCCTATCCCAGATTCTGCCTTTGAATGTTGTGACTTTGAACAAGTCCCTCAGTTTTCTCATCTGTAAAAAGTCCTTGTTATGATGCTTAAATTCTTTTCAGCTGTAGGTTCTTGGAATCTGTGAATATTTATTAATAGTGTTCTTATTTGGGCAGGAAAAAAGGCTATTCAGGGAATTACTCCCCCTTAGTGAATTAATAACTTAATAGTAACACTGTCAGGTTGTTCAGAACAAATGATTTATTTTCCCATCACAAAGTGAGTACCCATTATGTATGTGGCCTTAGAAGGCTACTGTAAAATAAATCAAGTAAATAGGCTTGGTGACAGGCTCTCTATCAGTTGTTACTAGCCCTGGGCACATGGGCAAATAGCTACCTGCAAGATTGTGTGATGATTTTAAAGTGTGTTATAGGTTAAGTGCTAAGTATTTTTATTAATTGAGGAAGTACTTTGGCATGTGGCCTTTAAAATTACATTATTATATTATCATAAATCTTGACTAAGGCAACAAAACATATTTACTATGGCCAACTTCACAGATGGGGTGAAATATTTTATAGCATATATAATGAGCTAGTAGATGATGATGATTTTCTCTTCACATCTGAAAAATGTGAGTTGGGAAATGAATGAGAAGCTTTAAAGGTCTACTTAATTGTGAGAATTAATTTCAAGAAATAATGTCATGTACCCAGTGAGTACTTAATAATTGAGGAAGAGAAGGACAGAAGGGAAATTATGAAGCTTTCAAACCCAAGTCCATTTTGGAAAAAGGTTAGAATAAAAATATAATACTAATGTAACTATGAAAACTGCCTTACAACATGATATAAAAAGAAACAAAATTAGCAAATACTAGACATTTTAAGATGAAATATTCTCCTCAGTTGGAGTCCATGTATTCTAGGTACACTTAATTCTTGAAACCAGTTCTTATTAGATGTGGAATCTCCCCTCATAAGGCATTATGAAAATTTATGGGAGTATCTTTGTCTTCTAATGTAATTTTATGAAATAAACATTATTTCATTATAAATTATTTTGTTTCTGCCTTACAGTGTTTTGTTGTTGTTGTTTGTTTTGTTTTTTGGATGGGGGTTAGGAGTTTGTATACCATTCTATTGCATAGTGTATTTTTATTTTTTTTACTATAATTGATTTTAGTCAAAAGGCTGAGAAGCAATTTTCAATTTTTTTAAAGATAGGAGTCTCACTCTATTGCCCAGGTGGGTCTCAAACTCTTGGGCTCAAGCAATCCTCCTGTGTCCAGAGTTGGTTCCTGCCAGTGGGTTCGTGGTCTCGCTGACTTCAAGAATGAAGCCATGGACCTTCGCGGTGAGTGTTACAGCTCTTAAAGATGGCACGGGCCCAAAGAGTGAGCGGTAGCAAGATTTATTGTGAAGAGTGAAAGGACAAAGCTTCCACAGTGTGGAAGGGGACCTGAGCAGGTTGGTGCTGCTGGCTGGAGTGGTCAGCTTTGATTTGCTTATTGTCCCCTCCCATGTTCCGTTTCTGTCCTATCAGTGCCCTTTTTTCAATCCACAATTGGCTACTTTTAGAATTCTGCTGATTTGCGCGTTTTACAGAGCACAGATTGGTGCGTTTTACAGAGCACTGATTGGTGCGTTTTACAATCCTCTTGAAAGATGGGAAAGTTCCCCAAGTCCCTACTCAACCCAGGAAGTCCGGCTGGCCTCACCTCTCAATCCCCCTCTAAACAGGATACGCCAACTGCTGTTGGGAACTGGGTGATGACCACTCTAACTACTTCCTGCTGGATAGGGGCAAAGAAGGGGCCCTGCATTTGTAGTATCCTCCCAAGGGGAACTCTGTAGGCTAGTTAGAGGGCCAGTGGGTCGCTCCAGGGGTCCTCAGTAGAAGTTGTGACTTGAGCTCATTTGGGGTTCCATTTATAAGACCTTCTGTAGCTTGATGGCTTTGATCCTGGAGGAAACAAATTTGACAAGGAGTTTAAAAATACAGGGCTTGAAGGCAAGTAATAGCAAGATGACTGTCTTGGGACCTAGAAAGGGGAGAAGCCATGTCACCCAACTCCAGAGGTTGGTATAGGAGTTTGAGAGGCATTGTCTGATTTCAGAAGCCTTTTCCTGTAAATGCCAGGCAGTGTCTCATACTAACCCTGACTGGTTAGTGTAAAAACAACACTCTTCCCCTAAGAAGGTGCAGAGTTCTCCTTTCTCAGCAGTGAGGAGGTCTAGGCCTCAGTGGTTTTGGAGAGTCACTCCTGTCAAAGAGTCTATTTGGGATTGTAGAGTAAGGATAGATTTTGTAATTTCTTGCAAACTGTCTGTAAAGTCCTTTGAGAGTGTGTGGTAATAGGCTAATGAAGCAGATCAGATAAACTAGCTATTCCCGTTCCTGTAGCAATGGCCATTCCTAACCCTTTAAGTAGGGGCATGAGTTGTATGGCCCTGTGCTGATGGACTTGAGCTTTGAGGGGCACTGATACAGTGTGATTTCCTGGGGCAATGTCAATGTTGGGACCTAGGAAGACTAAGGTGCAGGTGCCTGTCCAGTTGGTGGGGAGGGGGGGCAGATATAGGTTGAAGTTCTGCATAAGAAGAATATGCCTTGGCTGGGTAGTCAGAACTGGTTGTGTATGTTAAAAAGGTGTGTGAGTTTGTTGTTTTCATTTTCCCATACTCCTAGAGTACTTGCCAAGGTAGCTCCGGTGAGTGGCTGGAAAGGGGTGTTGGGAGCAAACTGAGTGGCTCCCTGTGTTCTATTTTCCTGTTGGAGAAAATACCGTTTTGTATCTACTAGGAACCATTCAAGAGGGTAATTGAAAGAGGGGAAGAGAAGGCATTCATTAGTGGTGGGGGTGCTGCTGCAGGGGGTCCAGGGAGAAATGGTCATGCAGGGAGTATAGTATGTTTGCCATTACAAAACCTGGACTGTTTGTTAAGCAGGGAGACAAGCCATCTGAATGGAGTTGTTTGGGTGACTTGGCAGTTACTATGATCAGTTGGGGCTTGAAGTTGTAGGGTGTAATTACACTGATGGGATAGTAGGTGCCCCAGGGGCAGGCCTGATAACAGGTTGTGTTGGCTGCATAAAGGGGCTTGGAAAGTTGAGACAGTATTCGGTATTCGTGGTTACAGGGCCGTGTATAGGCTTTTGATTGCTTGTGTAATAGGTGAGGTTGGAAATGTAACAGCGTAAAAGCTGGATTGTGTATCCTGTTAGGGTATTTTTGGTTCTATCAGAGATGGGGCCTGAGAATTATGGCCTCCAGGTGCAGTGAAGGTGATATTGTATCCCTAGCACCCTGAAAATTCCCTGAGTTACTGTGGCTTTAAAAGCCGGACGATTGTCACTTTGTAAGCTTTGGGGAAACCCAAATCTAGGAATTATTTCACGAATTAGTACTTTCACCGCTTCCTGAGCCTTCTCTGTCTTGCAGGGGGAAGGCTTCTATCCAATTTGTAAAGGTCTCAACACAGACTAACATAGTATTGAAATTCCCTTGACTTAGGCATATAGGAGAAGTCTAACAGCCAGTCCTCTCCGGGATAGTGCCCTATTCTTTGTTGCCCCAGAGGGGCCTTACGATGGACCAAGGGATTATTATCCCTTTGGCATACTTCATAGGCTTTGACTACTTGTTGGATGGTCTGGAGGAGATTTGACCTTGTAAACAGGGATTTGGCCATTTGATGAGTGTTCTCAATACCCATATGAAAAGTTTGGTTGGAGGGACTTAAGTAATTTCCACTGGCTGGCTTCGGGTATGAGTACCTTTCCCTCTTCTGTCATTAACCACCCAAAGGGGAGAAAACTGTGCCCCCATGAAAGTCCCCATTCTGTTTTGGTCAGGGAGTACTGGGGCTTAATCTCTTGAACAGGTTTGTTCCATACCAAGGGTCCTTCCATAGGTATTTCTAATGGGAAGTTCCGCCTGGCAGCATTTTGGTCTCAGCATCTGCCCGACGGTTTCCTTCTGCCTTTTCTCCTTAACCTTTTTGATGGCTTCGGCAGGGTAAGACTGCCACCTCCTTGGGTTTTTGCACTGCATGCAGTAACTCCATGATTCCTTTGTGGTATTTAATGGGGGTTCCCCCAGAGGTTAGGAACTCCTTTTCTTTCCATATTTCAGCATGGGCATGTGGGATTAGGTAAGCCTACTTGCTATCTGTATACACATTTATTCTTTTTTCCTTTCCCAGTTCTAAGACTTGGGTAAGCACCACTAATTCTGCTAACTGGGCGCTGGTCCCTAGGGGAAGGGGCTTACTTTCAGGTACTGTTACGTCACTAACTATGGTATAACCTGCCCTTCATATCCCATTCTCCACAAATGAACTTCCATCGGTATGTAGGTTAAGGTCAGGATTAGCTAAGGGGACTTCCAAAAGATCCTCTCAGGTGGCATAAGTCTGGGCTACAATTTTTTGGCAGTCATGCTCGATTGGTTCCCCATCCTCCGGGAGAAAAGTAGCAGGGTTGAGGGCCGCACATGTGTGTATTTGAAGCACTGGTCCCTCAAGCAGTAGCCCCTGCTATCTAAGCAGGCGGTTGTCTGATAGCCATAACTTTCCTTTGGCACCTAGTATGTCAGTTACATCATGAGTAGTCCAGACAGTGAGATCCTTTCCTTGTACTATTTTGGTAGCCTCTGATACTAAGATGGCCACTGCCGCAACTACTCGGAAACAGTGAGGCCAGCCTTTTGCTACTACATCAATTACCTTCCTTCCTTCCTTCCTTACTTGCCCCTGGTTGTGGGGTTGTCCCATGAATCTAAGTAAGGATTCCAAAAGCTATTCCTGCTCTCTCTGTGGTGTATATAGAGCAGTTTTGTTCTGTGGGAAGGCTTAAGGCTGGAGCTTGTACTAGGGCCTGCTTTAAGGTTTTGAAGACTGTTTCTGCCTCTGGTTCCCATTCTACTAGATGAGTATTTGCCCTCTGGGTCTCCTTGATTAGAGTATAGAGTGGCCTGGCCATCTATCCAGAGATCCATAGTTGGCAAAAGTCGGTGATCCCAAGGAACCCCCGCAACTGTTTCAATGTCTTAGGGCGAGGACATCAAATGTCTGTTAATGTCTTAATGTCTATACAAGCCAGTATAGACGGTATTCGTTCTTTGCTGAGGGTCCTGGTTCCTCTGGCTAAGATTAGGCCTAAATATATGACTTGTAGGCAGAGCTGGGCCTTTGATTTAGATGCTTTGTACCTTTGATTAGCTAGAAAGTTCAAGAGATCTAGAGTAGCCTGCTGGCATGAGGCTTCCAAACTGTAGCTAAAAGTAAATCATCCACATACTGAAGGACCAGAGTGCTGGCCTTGAGAAGTGGCCTAGATCTTGGGTCAGTGTCTGACCAAACAGATGAGGGCTATCCCTAAACCCTTGAGGCAAGACTGTCCACTTAAGTTGGGACGTGTGATCTGTGGGATCCTCAAAAGCAAAGAGAAACTGGGAGATAGAGTGCAGGGAATTGCAGAAGAAGGCATCCTTGAAGTCCAAAACAGTGAACCATTCTGCTTCCTCTAGTATTTGAGAGAGCAGGGTATAGGGGTTGGGTACGACTGGATATACAGAAATTACTGCCTCATTGATGAATCTAAGATCTTGCACTAGTCACCACTGACTGTTCGGTTTTTGTACTCCTAGAATTAGGGTGTTGCAGGGACTGCTGCATTTTCTTACTAATGCTTGAACTTTTAAATATCTGACAATATCCTGTAATCCTTTATGAGCGTCAGTCCTTAAGGGATGTTGCCTTCGATAAGGAAAAGTGGTGGGGTCTTTTAGCCTGATATGGACTGGGTGGGCATTTTTTGCCCTTCCGAATTGTCCTTCCAGTGCCCTGATTTCAGGGTTGATTCCCTCCTCAAGTAGGGGGCAACAAATGGGTAACTTGTTCCCCATATTCATATAGATACTAGCTCCAGCTTTGGCTATTATGTCCCTCCCTAATAAGGGTGTGGGACTTTCAGGCATAACAAGAAAGGCATGTGAAAAGAGCAAAGTCTCCCAATTACAACTGAGGAGGTGGGAGAAATACCTGGTTACAAGGCTGCCCTAGGATTCCTTGGATGGTAATGGACCTTGGGGACAACCATCTGGGGCAGGAGATTAATACAGAGAAAGCCGTGCCAGTGTTGAGGAGGAAGTCAATTTCCTGGCCCTCAATGGTTAATTTCTCCTGATATCTGCAGCTGACTGGCTAATAAACTTATCTTTTAGGGTCAGTTGATCCTTGAGGAGTTAGGTGACGGGAGTATATTTTCTTAAGGCCTCCCATAGCCACTCAAGGAAGGCGGTAGAATTTTCTTCCTTTCCCTGAGTTGTGGTGGGCATCATTGAATAATTCACGGGCTTTTTCCTAATTCTCCTTAGTCCTTCTAGAACACAGGTCAACAGATGTTTGCAACTCTAGCCCCCATGATCTGAGTCTAGGTCCCAATGGGGATCCATACTGGGGATGACTTGCTGACTTGTAGGGAATTTGTCCCTTTCTTTGGCTGTCATTCTGTCATTTACTTGACTAAGATACCAGGTATCTCCAAAACTCTTGGGGTGCAGCTAAAGCCGCATTCTTTTCATTAAAGGCCAAGATTTAATCTAACAGTAGCATGACATCTCTCCAAGTGAGGCTGAAGGTTTGCCCTAGACCCTGTGGGACATCTATATATTTATCAGGATCATCTGAAAACTTCCCCAGGTCTACCGTGATCTACTTTAAATCAGAGAGAGAAAAGGGGACATGTACCCAGGTTGGGCCAAATTCCCCCACCCCTACAGCTTGAAGGGGACATAACCAGTAGCTCGGGGCGTTTTGTGGTCCCTTGGAGATTTCTTTGCTTGTTTCTTTCTGGGTGGGGGAGATTAGAGGAGGCTCATCATTAATAGGAAGGGGAGCTGTAGGGAGGCTTGGATATGGAGGTAAGCTGAGAGGTCCTCCTGTGGAATGTAAATTGCAAGCTTTGTATAGTTGTGTATTATCCTTCAATGAAAAGAAAGCTTGGACATAAGGTATTTCACTCCATTTGCCTTCTCTCTTACAGAAAAGGTCAAGCTGCAGGATAGTATTGTAATTTATGCTTCCCTCAGGTGGCTGTTTTTCCCCATCAGAGAGAGAATGTTGGGCCCAGGCTAGAGTGCAGAAAAAAATAAAGAGCTTCTTTTTCAGGGTTTGCAGGTCAAATTGGCCCCAGTGTCTTAGGATGCATTTCAAGGTGAGCTTGTTGATACCTGAGTGTTTCCCATCTGAAAGGAAAAACCGCTCACGGTTTTGGTCTGTTTTTTCCCCGTCCAAGAACCTGCAATGGTCCCTGGACCCTGCTGTTTGGAATAGTTGAACTCTCTGAGACAGCAGCAGAAACACTTGTTTTCCTCCTAGACCACAAAGAGGACCAAGGAAGGTCGGATTTAGTGGCCCTTACCAACGCATTCTCGAAAACCTGTTAGTTAGAGACCTAAGCGTTTTCTCCTGTTGGTATTGGGAACTTACCCTTGTCCTATAAAGATGATATGCCTCAAAATGGAGTGGAGGGCCATACACTGAGGGAGGGAAGGGATCTCCAGCATTGGAAGAGTGACGCCTTTTGTCCTCACTTCTCATCATATGAATAGGACTAATATCCCCCCAGTTTTGGAGTCTATAATTTCTGAGGCTCCCCATATCCTGGCTTTGGAAATGGCCTTTGTTAGGCCTGCTAGTCTGAGGAGGCATCCTAAAATTCCAGATAGTCCCCCCTATGATGGGGCTTTGGGCAAAAATTATGTCTTTCTGATTGATGAGCCCGGGTGCCTAGAGAAGGGAACAGAGTCCCGAAATTTATATTAGAAATCATCCTTATAGGAGAAACTAGAAGAGCATCAGGGACAGGGAGTGGTTTTTAGAAGCAGTACTAGCCTTGGAGAAGAGAGGCAGGAGGAAGTTTGTCTGACAGGCGTTAGGACCCAGGAGGCAAGGGTCAGGATAGATAGGATAAATGGGTGAGTCTTGCTTGGGTGATGTAACTTTGAGAGTTCTGCTCATGACTGCAGGGTCAACCAACTTTTTGTTGGGACCCTGGAGCTGAATGGCTTTCCTCTCTATCAACCCTCGGTTCAGCCCAGAAGTGCAGGAAAAGCAGAAGCTGGTTCAGAAGCAAAGCAGTGCTCCCAACTCCAAAGAGTCGAGGGTTGTTAGCCCTTTCCCAGAAAGCCTGACACCCGTGTCTTTAGTCCGGTGGCTGCACCAGTCACTTTTAACTGATTGACAGGTGCCCGGTGTTTAGCCCCTGAATTCTAAGGAAAAATAGGACAGAATAGCAAGCGAAACGGGTCTGATGGTACTCACCACATAGCGGTATCCCGGACGAGCCCCAAAGATGTGTTCGGAGTTAGTTCCTGCTGGTGGGTTCATGGTCTTGCTGACTTCAAGAATGAAGCTGCGGACCTTCGCAGTGGGTGTTACAGCTCTTAAAGATGGCACAGACCCAAAGAATGAATGGTAGCAAGGTTTATTGTGAAGAGCGAAAGGACAAAGCTTCCACAGTGTGGAAGGGGATCCAGGCGGGTTGCTGCTGCTGCCTGAGGTGGCCAGCTTTTATTCCCTATTGTCCCCTCCCTTGTTTCATTTCTGTCCTATCAGAGTGCCCTTTTTTCAATCCTCCATACGTTGGCTATTTTTAGAATCCTGCTGATAGGTGCATTTTACAGAGTGCTGATTGATGCGTTTTACGGAGGGCTGATTGGTGCAGTTTACAATCTTCTTGTAAGACAGGAAAGTTCCCCAGGTTCCCATTCAACCCAGGAAGTCCAACTGGCCTCACCTCTCACTCCCACCTCAACTTTCCGAGTAGCTGGGACTATTAGACATGTGCCTGGCTTGCTAGTGCATTTTTAAAAAAGTGTTTAGTAGGTTATATATCTCTGAATCTTATTTCAGAATAGTAGGACTGTGTAATAAAATATTTGTTATAAAAAGTAGGTGTTGGGTCTGATAGCATTGATGGCCATTGTATAAGTAAAAGTCCAAGCATGGCACAACTGGCTTCTCTGCTCAGGGTCTTACTAAGCTGAAATCAAAGTGTCGGGAGGGCTGTAATCTCATCTGAGGCTCAGGGTCCTCTATTTAGCTCAGTGGTTGGTAGCAGAATTTGGTTCTTGTGATTATACCACTGAAATCCTCCTTTTCTTGCTGGCTGTCAGCTGGAGGTTGCTTTCAGCTCCTAGAGGCCGCCCCCAAGTCCTAGCCGATGGGTCTCTCACAACATGGCAGCTTGCTTCTTCAAGGCTAGTTGGAGAATCTCCCTCTAGTCAGCTACAGGACTCTTATATAAAGTTACTGGAGTAACTATCCTATTATATTTCCAGGTCTTGTCCACTCTCAAGGGGAGAGGATTATATAGGTGTATGTACCAGGGAGCAGGGATCTTGGGAGCCATCTTACATTTCTGCCTGCCACAGCCAATATTATCCTATCCTCATATCTGTAACTCTTCACTGTCAGTGAAGTTCAGTTGTTTGAAAAAGGACCGCAATAATTACTTTAAGCATTCACACAGGTATTGAGTACCTACTCTGTATACCAGGTACTTTTCTAGGCACTGAGGTGAATAAGGCAAAACCCTTGCTCTCCTGGAGGTTATCTTCTAGGGCTAAGAGCAGTGAAGAAAATCAAATGTAATAGAAGGTTAGAAACGGTAAGGGAATGAAGGGAGTAGTAGGGTATGTAGGGTGGTTAGGGAACCAAGACCTGAATGGTGACTGGCCAGTAGTGTGAAGCTTTGGGAACAAAACATTCTGGTAGAGGGAAGGTAATGATAAGGATCCTAAGACAGTAATAAGCTTTGACTGCTTTGACTGTGTTTAAGGAACAGTAAGGCCAGTGTGGCTGGAGCAGAATGTGCCAGGAGAGGAGTTGGAGATGAGTTCGGGGAGGTGGTTGGGTTGCAGAGCTGTAGATCTTGGTGGAGTATGATTTTTATTCAGCATGAGATAGGAAGGCATTGAAGGGTTTTAAGCAATGGAGTGACTGATCTGATTTATATTTTCAAAAGATTTATGTGGAGAAATGGCATGTAAGGGTGGAAATGTATAAATACAAAGAGAAACAATTTGTGAAGGAAAAGAATATCCTTCTAAGTAGAGATGACAAGAGCGCTGGCTAGACTGGGATCAAGGAAGGCTTCCTGAGGAAATGGCACCTGAGTTGCACTTGGATGATGGAAGGTGAAAAGAGGAAGCGTGGTGCCAACAAGGGATCAACTTACGCCAAAGTCCTGTGGCATAAGGGAGCATGTCAGTGCTAGGGAACATCAGGGGGAGTGATTAGTTAGGCAGGGCCCAGATTCCACAGGCCTTGAAGGCCCAGTTAAACGTTTTTTCTGTGGTTCTTTTATGGTGAGAGCCTTGGAGATACCACTGAAGGGTTTTAAATAGCGACAGGAGTACTGGAAGGAGAGGATGAGGGAAATGGTTTATACTCAGTTTTATAATTTGAGAAGTTCTTTCTGGCTGCTGCATGGAGGACAGTTTGGAGGAAGATCTGAGTGGAAAGCGGGAGATCACTTAGGAGCTGTGTGAGGGTCCCAGTGAGAGATGAAGGTGGAGTGAACTAGAATGGTAGCATGGAAGTTGCAAAGAAATAAATTGATTTGAAAGCTATCTTAGGAGGTAAAAACAAAAGACTTGCTGATGGATTAGATTGGAAGGTGAGATCCAAGGCGGTGTCTTTCTGGCTTCCACAGCAGATTCACTGAGCTAGGGAACATTGCATAAGGACAGGCTTTCATCAGGGAGGGGCATAGAGAGTGTGAATTGAGTTTTAAGGTACCTTTGAGAAAAGTAGGTGCAAATGTAAAGTAGGCAGTGGTAACATAGGGGTCTGGAATTTGGAAAAGAGATCTGTTAATATCTGTATGACCCCTTTTGTTAGTTTTGAGGTCTTAAATATGCCAGTCACTGTAAGGTGCTGGGGATGTAAAGATGAGTAAGATGTTATTCAGCATTTGTTGAGTGCCTACAGTCTCTATGTTCTGGTTATTGTCCACTGGGAGCTTACTAACCAACAAGACAGGTCAGTAACAAAATCACAGCAAGGTATGATGGGGTCAGTGATAGGGGGAACAGAATCTGACTGAAGAGGTGACCTCGATTGGCAGCATCAGTGAAGGCTTCTGCTGAAGGGCTTGAAGCCTGTTCCGAGCCCTGAAAGAGGCAGAATTAGCCAGACAAGGAGAATACAAGAAGTTCCAATAGTAAAAGGCCTGGAGGTATGAGAGGAGAGACTTGACAACTCAGAAGAGCCAGCAGCTCCATATCCCTGGCTCTCACTAACGGGGAACAAGGTGAATAAGCAGGAGGGCTCCTCACCAGCAAAGTCTGCTTAAGTTGGATGTTTTTATGGTGGTAAGGGTTGTGGTGAGACTTGACATAGCTGTTTGGAAGGAGAGAAAAGAATATTCATAGCTGGAAGGGACTTCAGAGAGCTTTTAGCCCTGTCTTCTCATTTACAGATGAGATTACCAAAAGCCAGAGAGGACAGCTGATTTGCTGATAGGAAAGGCAGGGCCCACATCTCCCAGAGTCCAGATCGAGGTTCCTTACATTGCTACAGGAACGTCAGTACCCCTTAACCATGTATTCCCAGGCTCCTTCTGACATTTTTATACTAAAACAAAATATGCAGGAAATACACAGAATGCTGTCATTGAGTAATGCACGTGTCCATATGGGCCATATATATATATATATGCTGTCATTGAGTAATACATGTGTCTATATGGGCTATATATATATATATATATTTTAAATAAGAGTCTCACTCTGTCGCCCAGGTTGGAGTGTGGCATGATCTTGGCTCACTGTGGCCTCTACCTCCTGCAATTCTTATGCCTCAGCCTCCTGAGTAGCTGGGATTACAGGGGTCTACCACCATGCCCAGCTAATTTTTTTATTTTTAGTAGAGACGGGCTTTCACCATATTGGCCAAGCTGGTCTCAAACTCCTGACCTTAGGTGATCCACCTGCCTTGGCCTCCCAAAGTTCTGGGATTACAAGTGTGAGTCACCATGCCCGGCCTGAGATTTTAATTCTGACAGTATGACTTTGGATACCCTTTATTGCCTTTCCTAAGACAATCTCTAAAGCAGCACTGTCAAACAGCACTATAATGTGAGATACAAATGCAAGCCTTGTATGTAATTTTAAAATTTCTAATAGCTACTCTGATGAAAAAAGTAGAAAAGACCAGTTGAAATTCATTTAATATATTTTATGAAGACTAATATATCTAAAATATTACCATTTCAACAACTGCTCAATAAAAACATGGTTTTTTTTAAAGTCTTTGAAACACAATTTATATTTTACACCTACAGCTCGTGTCAATTTGGACCTGCTATATTTCAAGTGCTCAGTAGCCACATGTGGCAAGTGGCCATCATTGTGGCCATTGCAGCTCCAAAGGGACAGGAGAGTTCATGGAAAGTAGGCACTGCATTCTACTGCCTCATGAGCCCAAGAAAGCAAACCTTGCTGAAAATCAGCAGATAAGGCAATTGAAAGGGAAGAAGGTAAGAGTAGTAATTCTTGGGTCTGATAAAATGAGTGCCCCCAGGCCCCTTCATGTCAGATTTGAGAGTGTGGGGAATGGAAAAGAGTTTGCCCTTTTATTGCCAGGAAGCTAGTAAGTTATTTTTTTTCTTTCTAAATTGAGACTGCATTTCCCCACATTGTTACTCATCATGGTTAATTTCCATAGTACTCCATTCCTTAAGTCATCTTGGGAATAAATAGGCATTTGTAGGCTGGCCATCAGATAGTGCAACATTGTTTCTAAGGAAAAGATTTATGAATTCAAAGGCTTATATATAATTTGTTCTTGGAATGTCATCATTTTTGATTGCCAAGGGAGTGTTTGGAGAAAGAATCACAGTTATCTTTTGCCTATGATCTCTAAGTTACAGCACAAGAGAAGGATAATAAACTTTGTTAGTTGGTATCTGGGTATTACCTGCTCTTTATTCCACTGTGGCTAGGCTGGGCTTGGCTCAGAATAGGCCTTTACCAATTGTTGGCTTGAATATTAGTTGAAGAGCAGACATTCATGAAACGCAGCTATGTGAATCATTTATTTCATGAGCTTCCATTCTTAAACACTTGCTTTTCATAGGTCCTATCCAGTATAACTAAACTAACAAACTGAGTAACGCAGAAGTGTAGGAAGAACAGAGTCCTGCCCTTCCTGTGTTCTGAAAATGCACACCTATGCACTGTCTAGAAATGCCTGAGCATGAGTTTTATATTTTTGTGAATGGAAAAATGGAATAGTGATATGTAGAGATTTTATGGTGTTGCTTCTCAGGATAATACCATTGTTAAGGTTTGTTTATATTCCATTCAAAGTATTTATAGACTTGACAGTTGAAAAAAAAAAAACAAACCTAAATCACTAGAGACTTCGAGAGCAAACACCAAGAAAGGTACAGTATGATAATTAAGTGGTTTTGTAAGTTTAAATATATTTGGAAAAAAATGAGAAACATACAAAGTGTGATAAGGGAGTATAACCTTGGTTAGTAAAGTAGAAATGAGGAAACCAAATACCCACTGAATACAAAGGGAATGGAGAACTTCCTAATGAAAATATTTGATTATAAATAGTTGAGAGATATTTTTAAGATAAGAACGTATATTTTATAATCAATTCCTGAGACTCACATGGAGTCTCACATTTGTGTTTAATGTCATACTTGTTTATTACATCCTTGTGGGACACCAGGAAGAAAGACCTAGTCACTGCCCTCCAGGATTTGCATTTGGACACATATTTAGCTAATTCTAAAAAGTCTCTTGTTAACTAAAATTCTGTCCGCATCAGTGTTTGCTCATGTCTCATTGCACTGTTTCTTGGCACAAGTAGGAGGTCATCTATATTTTTAAGAAAATACATTTTAAAAACTGCATCCTTTTGATAAATCTCTTTTAATAATTTCCACTGTTTAAATTTTTCAAAATGTCTTTTATGTAAAAGAGAAATCAATTCTTGTTGTAAAAGAAGGAAACACTTGAGAAATACATGAAGTTTAATCATAAAACTTCCCAATCATTCCCTATCTTCCTACATTCCCACTTCCCTCTCTGGAGGTTACTGCTGTAAGCAGTATGATGTGTGTGCTTGGAGTTGTTTTTTCTGTGTATGTTTATTTAATAAATATTTAGGTACCTTCTAGATGCCACGCATGTACATATACATATATGTATTTAGACGCACATATATCCTCACATGTATTTCATAGATTTAAATAAATGGATCCTATTGTACGAGGTCTGTTTGCTCATGTCACTTACCATGCTTTGGCACTCAAGTCAGAACATATATTCCATTCTTATTGATGGCTATATTGTATAGATGCACTGTAATATATTTTCCATTCACTGTATTAATGGACGTTTAGTCTCCCCAGCTTTTTGCAGTTACAAGCAATGCTGTAATTAATAACCTTATATATTTCTAGAAGCACAATTGCTGGGCCATAGGAAATGTATATTTAAAATTTTGATAGACTGCCAAACTGACCTCCAAAAAGCTGACCCGGTTTATACTTACAACAGTATACTAGAACATTATTTTCTACATACATGATTTTGTTAGTTTTAGAGCTTGAAGGACTACAGAATGTGGCCTAACTTCCCTTTCCCTCTTTCAAGGGACTTAAAATGATCTGCCCAGATCTTACCCTCACAGAACTATGAGCACTTCTCCATTTCTGATCTTTGTTTCTATGAAGACATTGTAGTTTAAGCGCATTTTATATTGCAAGGTTCTACCACAGTGTTTATTTGTTTCTGTCTCTTCTCTGTTGTTACTCAAAACAAACTTCCTTTTCAGTCTCACATTTTCCATTAGTGCCACTGAGTGTCTCCTCCCCTTGCTATGTTGTCTGCATGGAACATCTTTCATTTAATATCCTTAAAAAGCTACCTTCTTTAATTACTTAAATCTCATTTTATCCACAGGGTGTATGGGTTACTTTAGATTTACCATGGCTACAGCAAAGAGAGTATTTTATGAATCTTGTTTCGTTATCAGCGGCTGATTCCTGTTTGCCAAGTAAAACATAAGCTTCTTCGTTTATATACACTCCGAGAAGCTGGCATTTGTCTGTTACAACATTTCTGCTGGCATTTGTCTTTTACAACATTTCTGCTACAATTTGTCTGCTATAATTTGTCTGCTTTATATTTGTCAAATAATGTGATGCCATTTCAACTAATGAAGTCTAGCAACATTTAAAAAATTTATTAACAACAATTCATTTTTTTCTTTTAGAAATGATCTTCAGAAAGTATTCTGCTTATAAAGTGTAAATAGCTTCTCTTCTTCTTGTGTCAGTGTATTTATTTCTAAGGTACCTGCATTGTAAGCTTCTGTTACAAAGGCATAGTTCCAATATCTTCTTTTGATGGGCTATGAGAATTTGTGTCAGTGACATCCTAAGTTGATACTTTAGCTGAGTTGGTCACATACCAGTATTATGACTTTAGGTAAGGAATCAACTGATAAAATTCTAAGGAACAGAGATCAGCTTTGATGCATATTTCAATCATGATAAAAGAAAGAGAATTCAATATTAGATGTGAATTAAATTTGCTCCATGAATGTTGTTCAAAACTGAGGATAGCAGTCTAATCATAAGCTCATCAATTATTCATTAGTGTCTTGAGGGTATTAGTGCACAGAATACAGAAGAACCATCCACTACCCTTTAGAGTTTTTGTTCTCAGAAGGAAAAAAAATATTCTCTCTTTTTTTAAATTGGGTTTTCTTCTCCCACACTCTAGGTGAAGTGTATAGAAGAAGGTGAAAGGCAGGCCACATATTTGCTTATTCGTGGAAGTTTGTGGAAATATGGTGGTAAAATTAAGTTTGAAATATTAAAGGCTGGCAGTTTTATAGGAAAAGTCTATTTTCCTAATATTAGGAGAGACATGGACTTCTTGGACTTAAACTCTTTTTTTTTGAGATAAGGTCTTGCCCTGTCACCCAGACTGGAGTGCAGTGGCGTGATTATGGCTCACTGCAGCCTTGACTTCCAAGGCTATGAATCTCCTGCCTCAGCCTCCAGTGTAGGTGGGACCACAGGTTTGCGCTGCCATGCCTGGCTAATGTTTTGTTTTAAAGAGATGAGGTTTCACTTTGTTTCCCAGGCTGTAAACTCTTTTTGCCTAAGCTTTTTTTGTTCCTAAAATGAAGTTGTTGGCTTGAGTTGTGCCTGTTCCTTCCTTTATTCTTACATACACACTATAGATTTGGATTTGGAAGAATTCTTGGTCAATTCAGTGGCCCCTTAGCTCAGCCAGTATCAATGGCTGTAGTTTTTAGACAGTAACTCTTAGACTGCATGGGGATACCTGTTTCTGAGTTTCTTTTTCTTCTGCTGCTGCTTTTTTAAAAATCACAGTGCAGAGTGTTATGTTGGAGTTAGAATAAAGTTAATGTTCATAAAACAAATGGGGAAGAGGTTATATGGGGGAAAAAGAGCAAAACACTAGTATAATTTGTGGAACATTTCCTTTAGATTATGTTCTAGAATGGCACAAATAAACTTATAAATCAAGATTTTATTTTGTACAGATTTCTCAGAGTTGATCTTTTTTATTTTACAATTCCACAGAAAATAGCCAAGATACCAGGTTTAACAAACAGTAGTCAAAGTATGCATAGTAGAACATTTTTATAACATTGTACAAATGAAAAGCCAATTTCCTTTACACAGACAATAATGCAAATGTTCACAGTAGCTTTGCTACAAAGAAATTAAAGTGCTGCAATTGATGATTCCACTGCTTTAATGGGAGTTCATGCTATAATAACCTTTATTAATTAGGAAAATATCATATAATTTAAATCTGAACAAGAATATTACAGACCCATAAGTTGCCACTGAAGAAATTAAACAGAAATGGCTTGTCTTGTATTTTCAAATATTATTACAACTAATAACCTCTGCACTCATCATGACTTTTCATTGCTTTTTGGCTCTAGGTGCATATATTTTTCTGCTCCCTGAATACAGATCATGCAGTTTTCAATGGCTTGGGACCAACAAGGCTGAGAGTATGGTAAAGGATAGTTATGTAATCTCTGAGATCCATAAGTGATACCAACTTCTTAGAGTTACAGTCTATGACTTGTCATTCCTAAAAGTCATCTTATCTTATTTTATGGGAGATTGCCTTATAGGAAGTCACATACTAGAGCAAATGAGAAGTAAGAGACTGAAGGGAAAGTTCGGTGGCTGAATGAGGTAGGTTATAGGTAAACATTTAGAAGTTAGATTATGAAATCTGGTAAGTTTTTGTACCTGATCCTTTCTGAAGGGAAGGAAGAAGAAGAAGAAAGCTTCAGGATTTGGGGAAATTTAAAATTAGAATGAAGCTCAGTGGGGTCATTTGATACTTATTTTATTGGAAGATGCCTGATTTGAATGATTTTGTTTGTTTTTTCATAGTTACTTGGGAAAGGTTGTTTTAATAAGAGATTGAATCCAGAGAGACTGGAGAGTGCTTGAATTGAATAGAAAATAAAAATAATTTGGCAAGTTGTAAATTAGGCCTTTTTTTTGCCTTGGGAGTCTTGATATTTTGTGATTAAATAATAAATAATAAAGGAGTAGCTTCTCCCAGCCACCACAGAGTTAGTTATTATACAAAGTGAGCCTGGAGCATTTCATAGTCTAAAAGAACACTTCTCAAAAGATGGCCCAAGGCTACTGGTCCAAAACATATTGGCAAATAGCAGGAAATCTCAGTCTTTCATTTATGTATATCCTTTGGCAACTTACTGATAACCAGTCAAGTGAAGCATTAAGAGTATGCAAAATGTGGCATACAGAAACTCACATTAGCATAATACTACAGTTTACAAAGGCTTCTAATTTAAGTTTTCTACTAAGAGGTTTGGATACTATGCAATGCATAGCAAGTTTGCAAAGCTCCCCATATGAACATATGAACATGCATAAGGTAGAAAGCATAAGGTAGAATTACTTTACATTTTAGAAAGACATATATCATCAGTATATGTTGAGTTGAGCTTTTCATTGGTTTCCATTCTTTTGTTATAAATTACTGTTTAGTCTTTATTTAAATTTCTTATAGGTTGTTCACTTAACCCTGTAGTATATATTGATGCATATTTGTATCAATAGTATTCTTGTTTTGTAACTTTTAAGTAACTAGATTGTACATTGCAGTTCCAATGTGAATTATTCTCTTTGTATTAGCAAAGCACATGTATGTATAATCTTCCCAAAGAGAACTGAAAAATAGCATTTCATTCTTATCACCCTTGGCATGTTTTACCTGGTCTGAAGATGGTATGTTAAAGTTTGAGAACTGCTCCTCTGAGGATTTGGCTGGCAGGTCTAGAAGTCAGAGTCAGAATCATTTCTGATATCTTACATTCACTTAGCAATGTCTTATAAGTTCAGAACCTTGACAAACCCTTTCTGAATCTGCTACTTATTGGGTATGTGCTTTGACAAGTTACCTAATCTTGCCTGTGTCTCAATTTCCTGTTTGTAAAATGGAAATTTTAAAAGTACCTACCTAATTCAATTCTTTGAATATTTAATAAGATGATATATGTAAAATGCTAGGACTGTGTCTGGCTTATAAGTAAGTCTTCAATAAATAGTAGCCATTATTGTTAGATGAGAAGTACTTTCAGTGTCCCTACTGTAAAATGGTTAATTTGTTACCAGATTCTAATTTGGTTTTAAGCTTGTATTCAGATTAAAACATCCAATGAATACATATTTAGTCAACAAATATTTTAATGCTTTTTGTGTGGAGGTTCATTGTTAATTATATTGTGTGTTTCAAATGATTTATTAATCATTTGAAATAATTAAGAGTCACTTTCTTATAAAATCTTTACTGCTAGTAAGTAGTAAAGTTGTCATATTGGCCATTTTCTTATTATTTGCTGTGTTGACAATGTTATATTATCTTCAATCAGTGGTTTCATTGTGGGAACTTTTTTTATTTTTTAAGACAGGGTGTATTAGGGTTCTCTAGAGGGACAGGAGTAATAGCGTAGATGTATATATGAAGGGGAGTTTATTAAGGAGTATTGACTCACACGATCACAAGGTAAAGTCCCACAATAGGCCCTCTGCAAGCTGAGGAACAAGGAAGCCAGTCCGAGTCTCAAAACTTCAGAAGTAGGCAACCCGACAGTGCAGCCTTCAGTCTGTGGCCAAAGGCCCCAGAGCCCCTGACAAACTACTGGTGTAGGTTCAAGAGTCCAAAAGCTGAAGAACTTGGGGTCTAATGTTCGAAGGCAGGAAGCATCCAGCATAGGAGAAAGTTGGAGGCCAGAAGACTCAGAAAGTTGGCTGTTTCCCTTCCTGCTTTTATGCTGGCAGCTGATTAGATGGTGCCTACCCAGATTGAGGGTGGGTCTGCCTCTCTTAGTCCACTGACTCAAATGTTAATCTCCTTTGGCAACACCCTCACAGACACACCCAGGAACAATACTTTGCTTCTTTCAATCCAGTCCAGTTGACACTCAATATTAACCATCACACAGGGTCTTGCTTTGTCACCTAGGCTGGAGTGCAGTGGCATGAACATGGCTCACTGCTGCCTCAACCTCTTGGGCTCAAGCAATCCTCCTGCTTCAGCCTCCCTAGTAGCTGGGACCACAGGTGCACACCACCATGCCACGCTAATTTAAAAACAAAAAGTTTTATAGAGAAGGGGTCTCGCTATATTGTCCAGATTATGGGAACCTTTTTATAATTTACTTCTCATCTTGTAAGAGAGAATTTTTAATTAAAACTAGATAACATTTGGAAATTTCACTTAAGCAAGCACATGTTAACTTAATACTTCCCATGCACAAGTAAGGACACTACCTTCAGCCCTGCCTCTTTGTGGAATTCTCACTCTTCTCTCAAGTTACCTATTTATTTTATGACACAAATGACTGTTTTTGACATGTAGATCATGAGAAGGAGGCAGTGCTGTCCACTTACTAAGAATTAGTAAAGCTGGCCGGGTATGGTGGCTCATGCCTGTAATCCCAAGCACTTTGGGAGGCTGAGGTGGGCAGATCACCTGAGGTCAGGAGTTTGAGACCAGCCTGGCCAACATGGTGAAATCCTGTCTCTACTAAAAATTCAAAAATTAACCAGGCATAGTGGTGTGCGCCTGTAATCCCAGTTACTTGGGAGGCTGAGGCAGGAGAATCACTTGAACCCAGGAAGTGGAGGTTGCATTGAGCCGAGATCACGCCACTGCACTCCAGCCTGGGTGACAGAGCAAGACTCCCTTTCAGAAAAAAAAAAAAAAAATGAATTAGCAAAGCTGATTTTTATTCTCATTTTTCTAGGTTAAAAATTAATATCAATCCAGGCATGGTTGTGTGCACCTGTAGTCCCAGCTACTTGAGAGGCTAAGACGGGAAAAGCACTTGAGCCTGAGTCAAACCTGGGCAACATAGCATGACCTCATGTCTAAAATACATACATACAAACACACCAGTATAAATGTTAATGTTTTCTTTCCGAATTCCTGTGGTTTGTATTGCAGTCTCCCTGGAATATGAGCAGCCCACTTTGGAGAGCACATAGCCAGTTATTTGGATATTAACCCTTACTCTCATATAAGAATATAACTGATAATTTTCTGAGTTCTGTTCATTTAGTATCTATTTAGCATCTTTGTGGTTGTTTTGGTATGGTACTTATGGAAGTATTTGACTTTCTAAATCTCATAAAATCATGGCCTGGCCTACGAGTTTTAGAATTTACTTGTTATCTAGTCCTACTTTCCTTAGTAGACAATGAGTTCTTCGAAAGTAGAGACTTCCATTAATCCTTGTGTTTCTGTCGCCTAGCACTGAGCCTGTATTGTAGAGAGAGCTCAATAAATCTTTAATTGAATGAATTATATACATATTCAGAAACTAGTTTGGCCATTGGCAAAGAAGTGGAGAATCAATGTGGTAACTGGAAACTGGAATTACATGCATGCTCAATAAAATAATCTTGTCAAATATGTTTTATGATACCATTCTTCAGTGGTCAAACCTGAGCATATTTATAAACATTTATTTGCAAACATAAAATTACGGAAATGACAAGACTTTGGAGCTTAACTGGACACTCAAGTCTTTCCCAGAGGAAAAGGTATGTCAGGAATCCTGTCATGTGAACTCCAGTCATGTTCTTCAATAGCACTTTACGAACTGGAGGATAATTCTCTTCTGCAAGGTTTAGAATTGGGTCTGCAAAATATCAGAGTCAAGGTTACCTCTAGCAGCATAGTCAGTGTTCACCTGTTTCCTTAGACTTTTGGATGACAAGGGTAGAGTATATATCAAGAGAAGTGAGTATCCTTCCTGTGAGAAGTAGAATGTGATTTTTTTTTTTTTTTTTTTTTTTTTGGAGAGTGTTTAAGATGCAGACAGGACATCATTTATCTCCCCAAGCGATATTAATTTAAAGTTTAAGGAATACTCCTTCAAATTACATACCACATGGGTACCAAGAGCAGAAAGAAATTGCTAAACCATATGCTTGTAAATGCCATCTCTTTCCTCAAGAGAAAGATCATTTATATTTTGCAATTAAAGAGCAGAAGGTCTTTTTTCCCATAAAGGCTTTTCAGTCAGGAAATACACCAGGCAGAGAGGGCTTCCCAGGGGAGATTCATACAGTGTTCAAGGACTCTTTGGCATCTCCACCTTGTGGAACTTTGCTCTTTGACTATTTCCTGATTAAACAGTGGAGAATAAACTTTAATTCTAAAAAAATGTAGTTAGCCCTGGTTAAAAGTAAAGTTTGTAAACAGTTGTATAAGTGAGCTTTAAGTAAAGAATTTGATGTTTGGGTCAACTTGGTTTTTTCCCCCTTAAGGGGCAATTATAACGTTACAGCACTGTGAACTACATATGGTACTCTCAGTTTATTGATGGACATTGTTTATTATTTTGGTTAGAACAAATGGGTGTTGGTTTCTTACTGCATAATAAGCAGGCAATAACCCTCAGGATTTTAGTACTGCTGCTTAAGTCATTTTTGATTTTTAATGCATTTGAATTCATGAAAGTTAACTAGCCAAGAAAAATAGTATAGTTTCTATACTACCATCCTTGGTAAATAAATTCATATGAGGTCCCAGAATCCAAAACTAATAATTGTATATGGTACCATGAAAGGTACCGTTTCCTGGTTGAGATATTCCTGTCCTCTCTCAGTGTAAGTCCTTCTTCCCCCTGCCTTTCCTACTGTTCTTACCCCCACCTTGAAGGAACAGTTTGAGTGAATAGATTACCCTTGCCCTATGCTGTGAGGATCAGCAAGTTTAGACTCCAGGACAGTAAATAGGGGCAAACTGAAGAACACTTTTTATCTGGGAAAATCTGCCTTAAGTCTAGAAAAAGTCAGACGGAAACTCTTAGATGAAGATCTTTAGTTGGGAAATACCAGATGCAGTGTCCTAGTAGGCCATGCTCCCCAGGTATCTGATTTACCTGTCTTAGTGTAATGAACTTTTTTTTCCCTTGCTGGTTTTAGTGTAATGAACTTTATGTCCTTGCCTTCAAGTTGTTAATTAATTTTTCCCTGCGGAGATAATACATAGCCCCTCTGCTTGCCATTTCTGTCTTAGTCACTAAATCAAGTTCTATTGCTTATGGCAAATCCAAACACTTGTTATCTCATATACAAAGCAATTTATTTTGTAATTTTGTGGGCAAACTTACTGAAATATTTGTTTATAGTTTTACTACAAATAAACATTATAACATTTGTAAACATTACAGAAGTATGTAGTGCACTATGCAAAATTTTCCCACAGCTTCAGTCTAGTGACTTAACCCTTGGTTAACAATTTGATGTATATTCTTGCATTTTCAGTGTATTTTTTTAAACAAGATATTTCACTATACTATTGTTTTATAGATTGCCTTTTGTATGTAAATACACATACTTAAGATTTTTTTCAGTTCATTAGTATCTAACTTTATTCTTTTTAAATCATTTATAATATTTCATTGTATAGACATACCAGTATTTGTTTAACCAATTCTCTTTAAATGGGCCTTCAGGATTTTTTCCAGTGTTTTTGCATTACAGAAAGTGCTGAAGCTGACATCTATATACATTTCATTTTGTACTCTTATGTGAATATTCAGCATACTTTTTTCCAAATGGCTAGCCGATACCTTTTATTGAAAAAAATTCCGCATTTTTTCCCATTTAATTGAAATGCTACATTTATATAAATGATGCTCCTAGACTTACAATATTGTTACGTCCTGATAAACCCATGGTAAGTTGAAAATATGGATCTTTTTATAATATTGGATCATTCTATCCCCAAACAACTTATGTCTCTGTATTTTTCTTAAATCTTTCAGTGGAGTTTTATAATTTCCTTACATGTCCTATGAGTTTATTATTACATGTTACCTGTGTTTTGCAGTTATAAACTGCAGATCTTTTTACTAATATTTTCTAGCTGGTTGTTTTTGGCATGGAAGAATGCTAGATATTTTCATATAATTATTTTATGTGGTCACTTTAGTGAACCCTCTTATTTTCTCTAGTATTTTTTCAGTTGATTCTCATGGATTTTTCATGTGGGCAGTCATTATCTGCAAATATTGATTTTTTTTTTTTTTTTTTTGCCTCTTTGTTTCCTAATCCATTTAACTTAAATTTGGTTTTTCTTTTTTATCCTTTTGAGACATGTTCCTGCTCTGTTGCCCAGGATGGAGTGCAGTGGCACAATTATAGCTCACTGCAGCCTTTAACTCCTGGGCTCAAGTGATCCCCCTGACTCAGCCTCCCAATTAGCTGGGATTACAGGCTCATGCCACCATGCCTGGCTAATTTTTAAATTTTTTTGTAGAGACAGGGTCCTGAACTCCTGGTGTCAAATGATCTTAACATCTTAGCCTCCCAAAGTGCTGGGATTACGGGCATGAGCTCTTGTGCCTGGCCAACATTTTAAAATACACATAGGTAGACTGAAACTATCACTTTGTAGATAAACTATCCCATTGGTGAAACAATACTCATTTTCTGCATAAAACTGTGGCATTGGTAACTTTGTTAGTACCTTTGGATCTTTGCAATAAGATTCAAATTAAATTATATCCTAAATGAATTTTTTCTGTGGTTTTTTTTTTTTTTTTTTTTGTATACTTGTACACCTGAGCAAGGGATGGAAACCTACAGCAGTAAGAGTCTAAATCAGTGGCTGTTTTTCCAGGTTGCTTAGTAGAATCACTTCAGAATGGTGATTCCAATGCCTGGGCCTCATTCTAGACTAATTAAATAAGAGTCTCTGATGAGTGGGACTCAAGCATCTTTTTTTTTGTTGTTGTTTTTAAGCTCCCCATGTGATTCCATTGTTGGGCAAGCTCACTGAGAATCACTAGTCTAATTAAAATTATTTCTGTATGCCAATAAAATTGTGTTTATTTTATCCTAAGTGGCTATTTTCTATACATGAAACAGTTTCATGTTTCCATTTGGACAAACATAATTAAAATGCAAGTTTAGCAAAATGAAATTAGATGTATTGAGAAGTAAAGCTCCAGAGAACTTATTATGGTAGATACATACATATGTAATATTAATGTTTATGATATATCAGTTTAAGAATTATAAATTTCCCTTCTGAGCTGGTTAACCAAAAATCAATCGTTGTTCATCAAGAGTCATTTAGTAAGTACTTTGAGTATTAGCCATGACCTGAATTGAATATTAAGAAAATATACCAGAAAATATATTTACTGGGTATACACACTGCATTTTTTTCAGCCAGGAAGAGCGTTTTGTTTAGAGTCATGGATGATCATTGAAATATTGGATAGTGATGTGAGTTTGTATTGAAGAGGTTTTGAAGTCAGGTTCCAGTAGCTTTCTGAATTTCCTGGCCAACACAGGAAATGATCATAGGAACATCAGTTGGGTAACCCAGCAGGAAACAAACAAACAAACTCCCAGTCTGATCCTTTGCCTAGAGTACAGTCAGTCCTTGAGGTCAGTCCTTGATCACGGGGTAGGCCAGGGGCTAGAAAATTGTGTCCTGCAAGTCTAATCTAGGTCTTTTCTAGAAATAGCTTTATTGGAGATAGCCATGTTTATTCATTTTCTTATTGTTTATGGCTGCCTTTAGGCTCCTACCATAGAGCTGAATCATTTGACATAGATTGTATAACCTGCAAAGCTTTAAACTATGTACCATCTGAACCTTTATAGAAAGTTTTCCAACTCCTGTATTACACTGTTGTTGTATATACACATTAAGACTATTGTATCATACATTACTTGCTTATACTCTCCAATAGATCCTCTTAAGCTGAATTTGGTCTTTCATACACAAGTGACTAGAGATTATTCTGTTTTTAGGGCTTTCAAATGGAGGCTGCAGTTGAGGGAGAAGGATTTCCCTTGGCAGTTAGGGGATTATCCTGCTAATTCTCTGATGTTCCTACTATAGGGAACTAGGATCTTGCTCACTTACCTGGGGTAGTTGTTTTCTTGCCTAGCTCATTTTCCATGTTCTTCTGCATCACTGCTATTGCTCTTTCTTTTGAGGGTGGGTGTATGGTACTAAGTTAACTGAAGCACGCAGATTCGGAATCTGGTCCATGAAGATCTTCTGTTGCAGTCACAGGAGAGAAAGATCATTTTTCACACACCTTGCTAATGATCTGGATGTGGGAGTTTAAAGATTAGGAGCTGTTCAACCTTTAATTGTGGTTCAAGTGGAGAACTCAAAAAGGTGTGGAGGTCTAGCAGAGAAAACATATCTGGCTCAATTTCTCTAGTCTCTGATGCAGCGGAGGGGTAGCTGGTTACCTCTGAGCTAACAACCACCTCTTCACCTGGGGCATCTGAATGCTAGCCAAGGCTCTGACATACTTGCCGGTTACTTACACTTATCAAAGCAGTACCTTCAATTAGCTGGCCATGATGGTATACACCTGTAGTCCCAGCTACTTGCCAGGCTGAGGTGGGAGGATCACTTGAGCCTAGGAGTTCCAGGTTACACTGAGTGGTGATTGCACCACTGCACTTCAGCCTGGGCAACAGAGCAAGACCAACTTTTTTTTTTTTTTAAATACCTGCAAGTACATTCAGTATTAAAAAATAGAAACATTTTACGCTTTCTAAGACTATAACCCCCCCACCCCACCCCCGCCACTTTCTTACATGTAAAGCTGTTAATCATGTTTTCCCTTTGATTTTCAGTTACTTTTGTAGAAAGGCATTGCATACAAAAGCAAAGAAGGTGCCTGGAAATGAGACAAAGTGTAATGATGTTCTGGTAAACACTGACAGCCTGATCATCAGAGCAACAAGTTTGGAGTAGAAGCCACAGTCTTGAGAAAACTGTTAAGAGTTACTCTTCTGTTGGATGTGGGGAGCTTAGGACGCTACTGCAAATGTTCATTAATAAATGTCAAGTTATTTTTGTGACTCCAGAAGATTATTATTATTATTATTATTTTTGAGATGAAGTTTCGCTCTTGTGGCCCTGGCTGGAGTGCAATGGCACCAACTTGGCTCACCGCAACCTCCGCCTCTTGGGTTCAAGCGATTCTCCTGCCTCAGCCTCCCGAGTAGCTGGGATTAGAGGCTCCCACCACCACACCCAGCTAATTTTGTGTTTTTAGTAGAGACAGAGTTTCTCCATGTTGGTCAGGCTGGTCTCAAACTCCTGACCTGAGATGATCTGTCCGCCTCAGCCTCCTAAAGTGCTGGGATTACAGGCACGAGCCACTATGCCCGGCCCCAGAAGATTTTTTTTTTAAATAAAATATTTGAGATGGTTTCATACCAAAACTTCTTATTTGAAATCTGATTATTTCACTTATTCTGTTAGTAATTTAGGACTAGATCTATGCCTGAATGACTTTTCTATTGGATATAATTGTATCCAACCTTACTCAGTATATCTATGCAAAAGAGAAGTTATTCTGATTGTTGATTTTTCTTTTCCTAAGGTACTGTAAGGAATATGGGACTTGTGTTTGGGCTCAGTTTTCTAGACTGATGGCTCCAAGTGCTGTTAGTGTTTGGAGACTGGCATTTTTGCTTTCCTAGTGTGAAGAAGGGAGTACAGTTAAGGGAAGCAGGCTGAATTCCTTCTCAAAATAAATGGGTTAATAAAGATACCATTGATTAACTCTCTCACAGGAATTTTTGTAAGCACTTTAAATTTTTACTTAGCTATGTTTATGGTATGTGATTTTCTACGTGTACTTCCCTCCCCCCACTAACTCTCATTCCTCCTTCATATGATAGATCAGCGACTATCATCTGTTCCACAAGATGAGTAACAGCCACCCTCTTCGCCCCTTCACTGCAGTGGGGGAAATTGATCATGTGCACATTTTGTCTGAACATATTGGTGCCTTGTTGATTGGGGAAGAATATGGCGACGTCACATTTGTTGTGGAAAAGAAACGTTTTCCTGCCCACAGGGTAATTTTAGCAGCCAGGTGCCAATATTTTCGGTAAGTGTGTAATACTTTTTTGAAAATTCAGTTCACTTGTAGAACACACTGGCATTTTCTGCTCTGTGAAAAATACATAATCAAGTATAATGACAAATTCTCACAGTCCCTCAATTCAGTATCTATAAAGATTTCATCCTTGTAGACTTTGTTATTTTTTGAGAATCACCTTTTCCTTTAGGAGCCATCTTAAAATGAAAGGGTTGGAAGGTTTCCCAAACCAGATAGTGCCCAGTCAACCATTTTTCAAGGTGTCAAGAATGTTTCTCAGGCTGAGTCTTCGTTACCCTCACTTTCTCCTCCCAATAGATGGCTAATGGGACTAAAGCTTCTTTTTGTATAGGTAGACTGCCCTGTGGACCTACTAATGGACACATATACCACTTGGTTTGGGACTCCTGAGGTCTAGGACCTGGTAGTAACCCAGCAGATCTAAGACGTGCACTTGTATGCAGCTGTTGTTGGTTACTTGGGTCCTTAATTTCCAGGGTTATAAATCTTAAGCTGATCTTTAAGTACTCTGCATTTTACCTAATATTTGTCAAAAGGGAGTCATCACTGAATTACTCAGTGAGTTATCATTTGTGTGTGATAATGGATCTTTTTCTATTTTTAATGATGAAGATGGTCCACAGAGTTATAGATTTATCTGGGAAACTTGGTATCTGAAATGGAGATTCCATTGGCTTAGAGAAAATTTCAATTACCTTCTAATGATAACTGCAGTCTGGCTTTTATAATCAGAATTAAGCAAGACAGCAACACCTAGAGTCAGACATGTTGTGGTAAAGTGTGTCTCCTGGAAATATTTACTGTGTAGCTAGAGCTCCTATGGTTTTTCATGAACTTCCAATTTTACACATATAAAATGCCACTGTGGATGAAACCAGGAGCCTAGAAAAGTGAGGAGTCTGTTAAAAGTTCTAACACTCTCCTATTCTTCCTAGTGGTCAACTCTACCAAGGCATCTGACCTTGGTCTAGCCATTATTTGTTATCATCTTCTGTCCTCTGCACACTTTTCCTTTTCTATTTCTTCCCCCTTTTAAAATTTCGGTCCAGTCATTACTATTAAAGTATTTTACAAGAATCCACTTTTTATTAAGTCAGAACTTCTCGGCCTGTGTTTATTATTTATTAATACACTATACCTTGTCCTCTTTTAAAAATAATTTGAAACAACTCTATGAGGGTTTCTTTTAGGTGATTAGTATATCCTTAAAAGAAACTCAACTACTTTTAGAAATTTGAAGATTGTATTGAGTGAATGGAATATACTCCCCCCACTTACTGACCTTGTTCTTGATGTCTTTGTAGATATTGAACCTTTGTAATATTTGCTGGCTCACTAAGCTAAGCTCAGAGTCTACCTTAGACTACCTTAGAGCTAAGCTGTACCTCTAAGTCTACCTTAGAGCTAAGCTCAATGCTACCTTAGACAGATTCTCAATGCTGACAGTATTCATGTGCAAAGGAACGTTAACTGTCAGCTGTCAGAAGAGGCCTAAGTGTTGTCATAATAGCCTATCAATTCCCAGATAAGGAACTGTATAGGAGGAAACTCTTCATAGTAAACATTGAACCTCTGTGCTTGTCTCCTTGTTGAAGTTCGGGGTTCGTATTTACTGTTCCAAGGGAACCTCATCAAAACCACTTTTAAAGCATTGAGAATCCAGGTAACTACCATGGATCATACAGGATTGGGGATAAGTCTTGAGGTCTCCTCAAGAAGGAGAAGTTCTTTAATTTGGTAATTTTAGGGTAATGGTTGGATGCTCTCTGGATTAATGGAAACCTTCAAGGGCATTTTTAGGCAGAGTATAACCCAGTGAAGAGGTATGCTCAGAATATTCATGAATCTTTTCTGGGTGGTTTCAACTATTTTCCTGGGGCAAGCAAGAATGCTAGGTCCTGGGGGAGGGTGGGACAAGTTCCAGGTAGGTAACCCTGAAATGCTAGTCCTCCTCTGAGAATTTTAGGAACAGAGAGAATCTCTCTCTTGCTTCCAGTCTCTTCCTCTCACTTTTGCTTCTTTTCTTTCTCATTCTGTATTCTTCTCTCCCTTTTCTGCACTTCTCCCTTGTCCTCTTCGTCCTTTCTTTCCTGATAGGTTGGAAGTTTAATGGGTTCATATTGTTCCTCTTGATTAATAGAGGTAGAAATTCAAATTCATTACCTAACTGGATTGTCTAGTTTTCATTTTTTTTAGATAAGCAATAATGTAGGGCTTTTTGTTTAATCTTAAAGGAAAAAAAAATCACTGTAATCCTATCAGTAATTTCATTTTTAATTTATAAAGTGATAGATGAAAGTCTTTGTCTCCCAGCCATCTAATACCATTTCCCAGAAGCAAGTGATGTTGAGTTTAATATGAATTTCCTCTGATTTTTCTTGATTTAAAGAAATATCTGTATAGACATATGTGCATAAACATGTAAATATGTGGTTATATACTTTTTTCATGCAGTACACGTGGATCTGCAATTTTACTTACTCGTCTGCCTATCCTGGACATGTTTTCAAAACAGTACCTATTGGTCTCTCTTGATCTTTCTAATGGCTGCATAGAATGCGTATATCACAGTTTTTTTAACCATGTTGCTGTTGATGGACATTTAGATTTTTTCTAGTGTTTCAGTATGTTTTCTTAAACATTTTTCTTTACTGTATTACTTCTCTAGAATTGAGTCCTAAAAGAGAGATTACTGAGTTGAAGGGTATACACATTTTAGGTTTGACTAGATACTCCTAAATTACTTTCCATAAAGGGCTGCCCATTTATACTCTCAAAGCAGTGTGTCAAAGAACCTGTTTTTCCATTGCTTTTGCAGCACTGATATTAACAAGCCTTTTGATTTCTGCCGGTCTTACCGGGGAGAATGGCATCATATTAGTGTTTATCTTTATCTGATTATATCTTTTCCTACAGAGTTTTACTTTTTAAACTGCCTTATTGACCTTTAACATCTTTATACCAACTTCATTGTGCCTCTCAAGAGATCACTCTCATCTTTCTATTTAATATCTATCACATATCTTGAGCTTTCAGAGTATCTCATTAGTTCAGTGGTTTATAGAATTAATTCAAACAGTTTTGAAATCATTCCTCTTGCTTCCTTTAAAGAACCATTTTAAATGACTATTTTGCATTTTTTCACTTGGATCTTTGTGTCATTAAACAAATTTATATTTGCATAATGTTGATAACTGTTATTTCCAGTATTTTGTAGCAAATCCTATTTGAGAGTTTCTTCATGTGTTTCTTCCCTGATGTGCAGAGCGTTATTGTATGGTGGAATGCGAGAGTCTCAGCCTGAAGCAGAAATTCCTCTCCAAGACACCACTGCAGAAGCATTCACAATGCTACTCAAATATATCTACACTGGGCGGGCAACGCTGACAGATGAGAAGGAGGAGGTGCTGCTGGACTTTTTGAGCCTGGCTCATAAATATGGATTTCCAGAGCTAGAGGATTCTACCTCTGAGTATCTCTGTACCATACTGAACATTCAGAATGTCTGCATGACTTTTGATGTTGCCAGTCTCTACTCACTTCCCAAGTTAACTTGTATGTGCTGCATGTTTATGGACAGGAATGCTCAGGAGGTGCTCTCAAGTGAAGGTTTCCTCTCCCTTTCTAAGGTGTGTCATTTGTCTACAAGTAATTTATAGGCAGCATTGTTTTATTTATACCTATACCATAGAAGTATAGTAGTGGACTAAGAATAATTAAAAAAGAAACCATTGGTATCAAAGAGATTATCTGATCTGGCCACTTGCATCTAGCTACTAGGACTCTAGATCATAAAAGAGAGGGGCTGGTTGGTTGTGTTTTCTTTTAAGGTCCTTCTGGTAAGTTTTATGTGCAAAAGAGACTGTGCTGCTGAGTGGTTGTTGTCAATGTAGTGACAATCAAATAGGGTCCTTTTTGGTATTGCATACTACCTTTTGGTTTTGTTTTTCTCTGACAGAGAGTGTGACTAATAATTCCTTAGAGCAAGCAGGCAAACTCATAAAGGAGATCTGATGCATCATTTGATGTCTTTAAGTCACTGCTTTCTTTGCTGGCTTAAAATTCAGTGTTACAGCTAGAGTAAAACTGTTTTGCTCAAATATTCCTTTGAACTCTGAATGGCGATTGTCTCTACATTTCCCTTGTTGTGTTCCTTCTAGAACCTGGATATTTCTAATGAGAAAACCTATTGAAAAGCTACGTATCTTGATTTGAGTGTAAATTAAGATCTGTGTTATCCTATTTCATTTTTTTATACTGAATTTTTAAAGACAATGATCTTTGAGGGTTGCACTATTATTGCTGGAAGTCAGTTTGGAGATCTGAGAGCCAAAAATATGGTAGTGAAGTAATACTGTGCAACAAGATACTTTGAATTTTAAATGCCAAATTATCTTTCTAACTTAACAATGTACACTCCCTTGAAGAATCTGTATGTATTGACAGCTTTTCACTTTGGAGTTTTTCTTTTTGCTGTTTTAAAAAAGATGAATGCAGATGTGTTTGGAAAGATTAAATGTTTGATGTAGTGGTATAAGATACCTGAGCATAAAAGAAAGGTGCTACCATCCTGGTTGTTTACATAGCCATAATGAGCTGGAGGCTATGTGGCACAAAGCATAAGGGAAGGAGAGGGTCAAAAAGACTTAATTGCCTAAGTTATGCTTGTTCTGTAAGCTTTTACTGATTGATCATGCAATGGTTGAACATCATATAACTGGAATTTTACCTTTTTATCCTTTTCAGACAGCACTTTTAAACATCGTGTTAAGAGATTCATTTGCAGCTCCCGAAAAAGATATTTTCCTAGCCTTATTAAACTGGTGTAAGCATAATTCAAAGGAGAATCATGCTGAAATCATGCAGGCTGTACGTTTACCTCTCATGAGCCTCACAGAGCTTCTGAATGTTGTGAGGCCTTCGGGACTGTTGTCTCCTGATGCCATCCTAGATGCCATTAAAGTGCGATCTGAGAGCCGGGATATGGACCTCAATTATAGAGGCATGCTCAGTAAGTACCTGTCTATTCTAAACTCGCCAAAAAGCTTGGTGTGCCTCTGATGCCGTTAAAACTGCAAAACTCCTACAGAACTGTATAATGCGGGTGTACATGAAACATGTATGTTTATGAACAGCTAGCTTTGCTTCCTATGGAATGTCTTTCTCTGTCATTTTCCTATTAATTCCTCCTGAGATTGATTAGCCTTTGTAGACCCCAAAATAGGTGTTTCTTGCCATTCCTGGACAGATTTCTCACCTGCTCCCCAGAATGTCAGAAATGTACACTTTCCTAAAAAGCTGCTTCTCATGTTAAGAACTTTTCTTCCTTCCTCCATCAAACAAATACTGAGTAAATGCTATATACTTATTATTTTGGGTATCAAGAACATGGAGATTCTTTTTTTTTTTTTGAGATGGAGTTTCACTCTTGTTGCGCAGGCTGGAGTGGAAGGTGCAATCTTGGCTTACTGCAACCTCCGCCTCCCAGGTTCAAGCGATTCTGCTGCCTCAGCTTCCTGAGTAGCTGGGATTATAGGCACCCACCACCACACTTGGCTAATTTTTATTTTTAGTAGAGACAGGGTTTCACCATGTTGAGCAGGCTGGTCTCAAACTCCTGACCACAGGTGATTCACCTGCCTCAGCCTCAGAAAGTGTTGGGATTACAGACGTGAGCCACCACACCCGGCTGAACATGGAGATTCTAAATAACAATAATAATAGCTAACACTTATGTAACATACATACATAGTGTAGCTAACACGATACTTATCACCATTAATGAATTTATAGCAATTAACACTTACAGAGTACATAGTATGTATCAAGAACAGGTCCTACATGACCATTTAATTCTCACAACTCTTTGAGGTATATACTGTTATTGACTCCATTTTACAAAATGAGGAAACTGAAACAGAGAAGTTAAGTAACTTGCCCAAGGTCACACAGAAAGATGGCAGAGCTGAGAGTCAAACCTATGTAGTTTGGCCCCAGAAGTTGTGTAATTAACCATTAAACTATGCTGCATAATTGTTAAACATAGTCTCTGCCTTTGATCCTTTTAATTTCATTGTGGAAATAAGACATAAACTCCCATGAAAAGTTAAATACAACAATATTCAAGGGAGTACATGTTATAGAACTTCAGAAGAAAGAAGTGGCTTGGAATGATTGAGGGATATTTCATGGAGGTTATGAAGCTTGAGTTGAGCCTTGACATTTGATTTGAATAGTATAAGAGTTGGGTAAATTTCAGATGGGTAGAATCATGAGGTTAATAGACAGAGGTTAGAGCATTTGAAGAGACCATAAATAGAAGAGCTTGATTAGAGTAGAAGGCTTTTATTGATTAGTAGCAAAGAAACTATGTGAAGGTCAGCTTAGGCCAGTTTATGGAAGTCTTTGAAAATAGATTGGAATCGCCCTTATATGCAGTGCAGAACCAATCTGAGAGAGGGAGAGTGGCCTGCATACAGTGTTGATTTTGAAAGACTGATTCATAGTGCTGTATTTGAGTATTTAGAATAAGGGAAAACTGATTCAGGATTCAGGGAGACCAGTGAGGAGAGTATTTAATCTATGCACAATTGATACTACCTTAAACCAGATTGGTGGCAGGGAAAATGGAAAATAATGAATGATTAGAACAGATACTATGGAAAAAAATAGATCTTGGTGATTCAAATAATTTAAATTTGGGGATTAAGTTTAGGAAAAAGTTACCCTTTGTTATCAAATCTAAGAAGCCAGAAATTCTGAGGCACCATTATTTTATGTTCCACTAAGAAAAGAAACAATACTGCCAGTTAACTGTGACACACTATGATGTCTGCATCACAATTTCTGAAATTAAAAAATTAGAACACCAGGTGTGTCCATAATGAAATACAGTACAGTACTTCTTTGAAGAAGGTGGTGAGCTTGTTTTTAGATTGAGTTTGAGGGTTTTGGGGACATGCAGGTTGTAAGTTCTGTTCCAAGCTAGTCATTTCCCTGAGTGATGTCTTCTTGATTGTGCCTTTAAACACTCTCTTGAAATACTGATTGATCTTAAATAGATGTTCTTAACAGAATTCTCTCCTGACTTATGAGGTCTAGATTTCTTTTCACTGGGCATAGAAGAAGAAACGTAGGTTTTGGCCCAGACAAATTTGACCTCAAATCCTGAATTAGTTACTTACTAGTTGTGCGATCTGGTATTAAATTATTAAGGAATCTTACCTTTTACGTCTCCTAGCATTGTTATGAGACTTAATTGAAATAATGTGTGCAAATAATGTGTGTAAGATCAATATAGGAAAGCATTGTTACCATATATCATTTTGATGTTTTTTTCCTCTGTACATCTGTGTGAGAATTACCACCTTGATCACATGGTTTTAGACATTTTTGTTTACTTTGTTCCTTGAAGGCAGAGATGATCTTTGTAGGCCTTATTGATCTCTAATCCTCAACATTTAACACACTAAATAGCATATGATGGATACTTGGTGAATGCTTAGTGAATGAATGCAGGGAGAAATGTCTAATAGGAAGTGGGAACACATTACTGTTTAGGAACCAGTCAAAGCTGGTGATAAAAGAGTTGAAACCTGAGCTGCTAGAGTATAGAGAAAGAAGTAAAAATCAAAGTCTGAAACTTGGAGAAAACCTATAGCCAGGGGACTTAAGGTAGAGAAGGAAGGAGGAAGACATTTGGGATAGAAGAGAGTTACAGAGGACAGCCAGAGGAGAGAGCTTTCATATGGATTCAGTGGTTGGTGGTAGCTCATGATGGGGAGGTCAAGAAAATTGAGAGATAACTTTTGGACATAAATTGTGATTAGTTGGTAAGTAACCTGGACAGATGATTGGCTGCCAGGGAATTAGGCCATGGATGTTTGAAAAGATAACAGAGATAACATATTGCCTCTCTGATTTGTGAATTGGATTGAAAGGTAGTAAAAACATAGTATGGTAGCTAGACAGATCAGGTTAGGAGAGGTCCAGGAAGAAATCAGAGGTGCTAGAGAATGGTACTAGTTCAGTGTCAGCCTTGGATAAAGTGGGAGGACAGCAAGTGAAAAGGTAATAAGATGAGTAATTAGTGTTAGGCTTTTCAAATTCTCATGTTGGATCCTGTCATATATAAGCTCCTTTCCCTCTCTTGCTGTACATTTGATTTGAAGTGCCGAAAAGGCCCTAGAACTGGATTCATTATAGGGATAATCTTGGGACGTGTTTGCAGGAATGAGGATTTCTTTTGGACATTTCACATGGTTACTGGTAGCTTGGAATTGATCAACTGGTCAGTATAAGGGTATTACCTGGGTTACAAGAAACTCATGAGATTAGTTGCGAAATGGAGAACTTAGCCAGTTGAGTCACTCAGTTCTGAAATGATAAATATGCAGATTGTTGTTCATCAGTGTTAAATTCTTCACTTTGGAGTGAATGATGGGGAGCTCAAGGAAGAGATTATACAAATGTTTGGGAATCCTTTAACTTCTAAACTTGAGTAATGATTAAGTAACAGTCTGTTTTTCCTGACTTTTAAAGCCAGGAATAATATGAATAATAAAATCAGTAATATAAATACAAGTAATATAAAAACAGGGAAGCCTTACACTTCCCTGTTTTTTTGATTCAATCATCTATATTAATCTATCAGTCTTACGTTTTACACATAACATCTAGTCATATTCTCAAAGGTCTCTACTTTAGTACATCATGTTAATAGCAGAAAGCCAAGTAAGATGACTAAACCTTACACTAGCATTTTAATATCCTCTGTACAAGGGAAGCTAGAAAGTCAATCACTTTACACACATGTAAGAGTAGTGTTCCAAAATAACTAAGAAGATGCTACATTTTTAAGCAAGGAGGAAAAACTTTGATTTTGGTCTTTGTGTTCCAGCAAATTATACTTTCAATTAACAGCAACAAAGATATCATAAAAAATGCTCTGCTTTGAAAATTTCTGAACTTCATTACAGATTAAAACAGTATTTTGGAGTCTTTTGGGAGGCCAGTGGCTAGCAGCTACATTCATTGGTGTAGATGAGCCTCCTTATTGAGAACCAGGTCCAGGTTGGGGATAGCCCAGACCAAAGGGAGGACATATAAGGATTAGGCCCACTTGGAGGAAGGGTCATGCTACTTACAGGAAGTGAAATAAAACCTGGTCTTGTCAGGTTGGCTTGGAGCCATTCCAGGTTGAGAGGCAGGGGCCACAATGTAATTAGTAGGCTGAGAAGTTTGGGAAGTTTGTGCAGGATAATTGCTTGCCTGGTACTGTGTGGTGGCTGAGCAGGCAGTTGTTGAGGCTGACCAGAAAGGCAGGAGCTGGTGCCTAGGTAGTTGGTTGTTGGCCATATCCTTGGAACTGCTGAGGTTGTTTAGGGTCCATTCTGCTGGCTCTGGCTTGTTGAATACTGATCCCATACTGTTGAGGCTGCTGAGGTGGAGCCTGTAGCCGCTGCGACCATAGCCAGCCTATTGCTGGTACTGTTGGTACAGCTGACTTTCAGTCTGACCTGCTTGTATTTTAGCTTCTGTATATATGGTGGTTGCTGTGGCTGAACTCCTGATGGGTGAGCTGCTGCCGAGGAGGCGGTGGCAATGCTGTCAGGTGTTCCTAAACAGTCTTTTACAGGAACACTGGGTTGCCCTGAAACCTGATCACCTGTTAAGCCAGACACCGACGTAACATTATTTTTTATTTCATCTTGGTTTTTTTAAAGGGTCAAAAATGGACATACTTGCTGCCATAACCTGAATATACTGTTTTCCAGAAGAATCCAAAGAAGCAGGCTTTTCTTCCCTATCATTTTCAGGAATACTGGTGGAAGGTCCTGGTTCTCCAGGTGGTTCCAAGCTAGCCAATTAAATGATTCACTTTATTTCAAAGTTCTGTCAGTTCTCAACAGAGATATTTCACCTGACTTGATTCAAGGGGGTCTTCGTTGACCATTAACAAATAATGTCAGTTTCAGTGTCCTACTGCACTGAATTGCAAAGGAAAGGTCAGAACTATCAAAAATTGTTATAAGATCATCATCTTTATCATTGTACTTTATTGTTACTTCGACATTGCTCAGAAGCTTTCCCCTGAAAACTCGTTGCATCATTAGCACTAATTCATCGTAAGTAATATTAATATCTTCATTATGGATAGAAATTTGTGGAATATCCTCCCCAAGTTGAGCCTTCATGATTAGCTTCCCACTTAGGTCCAACTGTCCATTCATGGTGGACTCCAGGATGTTCTATATATATAGCCCTAGAGAAAGAGGGCTTGTGGAGGCCACCGCCGCTGCCTCTCCACAGGTCTCCACTGACTGGGCTGACGCCAGGCCGCCAGACTGGGGTGTTGAGGGGAGTCTGTGGTCACTGACCCCTCGGTTGCCCTCCATGGCCACTGCACCTCACTTGTAGGCTCATATGGGCCTGCTCAGTCACCAAAAATAAGTTATTTTCTAAGTAAATGTTATTTTATTTATTTATTTTTTTTGAGATGGAGTCTCACTCTGTCACCCAGGCTGGAGTGCAATGGCACGATCTTAGCTCACGGCAACCTCCACCTCCTGTGTTCAAGTGATTTTCTTGCCTCAGCCTCCCAAGTAGCTGGAATTACAGGTTCCACCACCACGCCTGGCAAATTTTTGTATTTTTAGTAGAGATGGGGTTTCACCAGCTTGGCCAGGCTGGTGTTGAACTCCTGACCTCAGGTGATCCACCTGCCTCGGCCTCCCAAAGTGCTGGGATTACAGGCCTGAGCCACCGCGCCCGGCCAGTAAATGTTACCTTAACATTCATGTCATTGTTTTCTTTTATCAAATTTCTTCACTGTTAGGGGAAAAAAAGGATTATTTCAGAAGTATTCCTGGGCTGATGACTTGAAAAGATAGGTCTGTTTATTTTGAAGTTATTGGCAGAATTTGGTTTTGCTGTTGTTGTTCTTCCCTGGATATAGATTCTGTGTCTTTGGGGACTTTTCATGAAGTGTAGAGAGGTTTTATCTTGGGACTGGGCTATAGAGGTTAATGGTTTTTCTTTGAATTTATTATCATTGGTTACTGTAAAGTTTAATTCTTAGAGCTGCATGTCCTAAGGCTTTTACGGAATTTTTTTCCCCCTTTAAAAAAAAAAGAAGATCCCAACAGTCTTTTAAACTTATCTGTGATGGTCTTTCTGGACAGTAGTTTAGACTAGCTTTATGCATATGTAATGATGAACATTTTTCTATACAGCTGGGGAAAGAGAATTAACTTTTTAATGAAATTTTTGTTTTAGGATATTTGAACTACCTGTACCTCTGCCAAACATTTAGCTTTGTCTTAGCTGTGGAGATATTTCTATCTATCCTAAAAGTTGGTGCTTTTTTTTTTTTTTTTAATTAAGGCTGAGTTATATTTCATTTTGTATATCTCAGGTTTTAGATTTGGGGAAAGAGAGTTATTTCTTGTTTTTGCATGTTTATAGTAGGGAGCATATCACAAATTCTATCCTCAAGATATCTTTATTGAATAAAAAGTCAATCTGTTTGTAGGACTGCTAAGTTACATTATTGGTTAATACATAAATGTGCTTGTGTGTGTGTGTGTGTGTGTGTGTGTAGTCTGTCCTGTTTACGCTGTACCTATCCCTGTAGTTTCCTCAGACTGAGGGAGCTTGCAACTGTGATGTGATGTTTCTTGGTTTGTTTGCTTAGATTGTTATACTAGGTTGAGCTTTTTGAGTAATGTAATTATGTTGCTTTGTCTTTGTTTTTCAAGCACCTACCTAGCACAGTGCCTGAATCTGGACTTTTGTTTTTTTAAGTGATAAATGAGTGGCTGAATGAATCCATCCCTGGCTTCTAAACTAGAATTTAAATTTGTCTCATCTATCACATAAAGACAGTAATAGTAACAGTGAACCTTTAATACTTTCAAAGCTCTTGGAGCTGGGCGCAGTGGCTCACACTTATTATGCCAGCACTTTGGGAGGCTAAGGCAGGAGGACCACTTGAGGCAAGGGGTTCAAGATCAGCCTGGGCAATATAGTGAGATGCAGTCTCTAAAAAATGTTTTTTTAATTAGGTGGGTGTGATGGTGCGTGCCTGTAGTCCCAGCTGCTTGGGAAGCTGAGACAGGAGAATGGCTTGAGCCCAGTAGTTTGAGGCTGCAATGAGCTATAATTGTGCCACCACACTCCAGCCTATGTGACAGAGCAAGACCCTGTCTCTAAAAAAATACAAATAAAATAAATAAAACTCTTTGACTTTGTATCTTCAAAGATAGAAGATGCTATTTGTATCTTCCCAACTATAGTTTATTGTGATAGAGAAAATCTCATCTGTAAATAGGGGATATATAAGTCATCTCTAATGAGTATTCCTCCATGGGAATGTGTAGTATTGGTATATGTGCTCTTGTCTCCTGAGTGATGAGCTCCGGAGAGCTGAGTCTAGTACAGTGAGCAGCACATAGGAAGCACTATAGGATTTTTTTTTAATTTAATAGTATGAAGGTCCCTTTCAGCTCTGTGATCTATGTAACTTGCCTAAATTACCAAGTGAATTCAATGCCAGAACTGGAACCAAAGTGCTGGTCTTGTGACTCACCAGGCAAATACTCCTTCATAGATTCTTCTGCCTGGGTTCTTTTTTATTTCCATTTTGTGGTATGTTTGAGTACCAGTACTGTCAGATGTGGAAAGGAGGCCTGCAGAGAGTGGGAAAGCGGGGGCGGGGTGGGGGGGGTTAAGGTAACACAGGAATTGTAAAGTAAGTCACTTGTAATGCTGCAGTTCTTGGGGATTATTCACAGGAAGGGAGTATCCATACATTTTCTAGCAAAGTTGGGATGGGGAGTAGAAAATGATTTAGGTGATAGAATTGGGTAAGTAGATTGCTTTGGGCAGAGAACTAAGTCTGGATCCAAATAATCCCCTGGGGCAAATGACCATGTCAACCTACATGTAATAGGGAGTTCGATAAAAGATAATTAAGAACATAAAGCAGTGAAAGAAAAGCACGAGGTAATTAAACCAGCACTCCTTGCAGATTTTGGCACTGTGTAGCTAGGGGTACGTTCTGCTTCATTTCTCCTTAACTTTTCTTTCTAATAATTAGCAATTTCTACCTAGCTGTAGAACTTCAATCAAAGCTTAATATTTTTCTTAATGCTTGTAAAACGCATTAAAAATTATGTGTAAAAAATTATGATTATCTACTATCTTGTTTAATCTCTATTAGCTTGTTTTTTCAAGACAGAGTTTTGTTCTGTCATCCAGGCTGGAGTGCAGTGGCATGATCTTGGCTCACTGCAACTTCCACCTCCCAGGTTCCAGTGATTCTCCTGTCTCGGCTACCCAGGTAGCTGGGATTATAGGCATGTACCACCATCACGCTCAGCTAATTTTTTGTATTTTTAGTAGAGATGGGGTTTTGCCATGTTGGCCAGGATGGTCTCAAACTCCTGTACTCAAGTAATCCACCTGCCTCGGCCTCCCAAAGTGCTGGGATTACAAGTGTGAGCCACTGCGCCCAGCCGGCACTTTGTATATTTTTAAGAGCTTTTTTTTGTCTACTGATAGACAGATATAGCCACTAAGAATATTTATGGTTTGATTTATTTTATTATGATTTAAATGTTCTCATGATCATTCTTCCTATTATATTCATCACTTAATTATGGATTTTGCAGAAAAAGTCTTGGAGTTATATTTTTATCCAATGAGATACTCATATTATAGTTACCATGAGAGAATTTCCACTTGTATAGATGTTCTCTGTTCTGAAGTAAAAAATACTCTCAGGGAATGAATCTGTCTGCATCAAGAATGGTTAGGAAAGTTTTCAAGTACCCTTGAAATAAACTTCAAAAGAAGACTTAGACTTGTGATAGAAATTTCATTTCCATTTTAGACTTTAGTCACAATCACTTGAAACTTTTGTGCCTAGTATGTTACCCCTAGCTTGATAAGTTTTAATGTTGAAGAAACTTACGTTTAGAGAAAATCCAAAGGTGGCGTTAGGTGGCATTAGTTTCTAAATCTGAGAGGTTGATGTTCCCGTCTTGGGCCTTGTTTTTTTATTTTTTATTTTTGAGATGTAGTCTTGGCTCTGTCCCCCAGGCTGTAGTGCAGTGACACGATCTCAGCTCATTGCAACCTCAGCCTCCCAAGTAACTGGGATTCCAGGCTCACATCACCACACCTGGCTAATTTTGTATTTTTAGTAGAGATGGGGTTTCACCATGTTGGTCAGGTTGGTCTTGAACTCCTGACCTCAGGCGATCCACCTGCCTGGGCCTCCCAGAGTGCTGGGATTATAGGTGTGAGCCACTGTGCCCAGCCTTTGGCTTAGTTTTGACTTGTGGTGTCAGGACTGCAGGAGATGGTTCCAGGGATCAGCAGCAACAGACTTTGCACCTCAACTTTTTATACCTAGCAAGAAGGGAAAACATGTTTATTTTTACCAAGTAGTTATGCATCATTGATATCTGAAAAGCATGGATTTCAAGCTTTTGTTTCTTTGCTTGCTTGCTTATAAAGTACTTCCTCTCTAGATTGGAGGTGTCAGGAGAGCAGGGCCTATCTCTGTCGAGTTCGCTAATTATTCCCAAAACCTTGCATGGTGCCTGGTACAAAATGAGTCCTCAGAAAAATGCTTTTTGACTGGAACTGAATGAGTGCTTTATATGTTACTTTAGCATATATTATCTGTAGTGTAATTTTTATCTGTACTGTAATTTTTACAGTAACCCTATGAGGTCGGTTGGATAAAGTATTCTTTTTAGATGAGAAAGCAGATTCAGAGAGACTGACAGGCCTTACTCAAGGGGAGTGAATGATAGAACCTGAATCTTAAGCTTAGGTTTTTTCACTTTAAGTCTAACTTTTTTTTTTCCCCCTATATCAGACTATTTGTTTTTTTCCTCTGGGTCTAAGACAATCTTAGAGGGAAGTGGGGGTTAGAAAGAGGGAGAAGGTATGGCCATTCATCAGGAACCCTTCAAGAGGGAAGTAGCAGAATATTCTGTTAAAACACAGGGCCCCTGCAGGCTGACTGCTTGGGTTCTAATCTCAGCTCTGCTACTTGCTGGCTCTGTGACCTGGGGCAAGTAAGCCTGTCTAACTTTTCTCTGCCTCCACTTCTCATCTGTGAAATGGATGTAATAATAGTACAGTACTCAAAGGATTATTACGAGGAGTACATCAAAGGAACTAATATTTGCAAGGTGCTTAGGACAGTGTCTAGCACATTGTGTATTATAGAAGATTTGTTAAATAGGAAGAATATGGGTGATTATCACATGCTAATAGAATTTAGAAAGTTATAAATCGATAGCACTTAAACTTCTGATGGTAAGAAGTTAAGCATAACTAGGATGTTTTGTTTATTTTTGCTGGGTTGTTACAGTCTTTTGCTTCCATTTTAAACTTCCATTTTTCAGCTGCAATTTATCTTCATTTGAAATTAAAATTTTTTTTCCAGAAATCTTCAATGATGAATTACTTTTTAACAAGAACCTGATTATAGCTCACACTTTCCCCTATTCAAATCACATAGTCAAAATGTGTGTGTACTGTGAGAATTTGGTATTTTTTTACCGTCTATAAACTTACATAGTTGTTCTCTTATTGTGTGCTTTTTAATATGTTTTCTTAATAGTAATGGCTATATATTTTGAAAAGCATATATATATGAGTGGAGCTCATAATATGCTTTACAAACATCATCTCATTTAATTCTTAAACAGAAACACCTGGGGGATAGATCTGTAGGGCGAGGGAGGGGGAGGTCTCCCCCTCCCCCATTGAGAAGTGGAATTTGAGAGAGGGAAACTTCTTTAAAGTGATGTACCTGGCTAAAGGTGAAGCCACTGTTTAATCTCGGACTCTTCAAGCTCTTAACATCTTTCTGCAGCCTCTTGTCTTTCCATGGAGAGTGTCAGTTTTAGAATGTTAGTACCTGGAAGATAGGTTCCAGATCTGTGAAGCATAATTTACACAGAGGACTTCAGAGTCCCAGGCACAATTGATACTTAATAAATCTAATGTTGGTGAGGGGAGGGGATTTAATAGTAACCATAATACTGATTTTGATGACAGACTATCAATTTTCATTTTTAAAAATTCTCAAGTGCAGAAAAAGATATCTTCTTTTAAACAATCTTGTTTTATAAGATAGATTAATTGATTCAGCATATTCATGTATGACTAACAGCTATGCTATATTGGAACCTTTCTTTTTCTGTTGTTTTATCAGATTTCTGACCTGTTTGCTTTGCTTTTATACACTGTCCTCAGTCCAGATGGCAGGTACAGGTCATCTTCCATGCTATTTTTGTGTAGTAGATATTTAAGTTACTAATAGAATGAACTCAGCAGAGCCGGTTTGTTTGTCCTAGTACATGCCTTTTCTAGTTTATTAACTTTTGAAAAGTAACATCAGTCTCAAGCACTTTGTGATTGTGATACTAACATTAAATTTAAACTCTGAACAGTGTTTTTTTGCTTGTTTGTTTGTTTGTTTTTAATAGGGACAGGGTTTTCCCATGTTGCCCAGGCTGGTCTCAAACTCCTGGGCTCAAGTGACCCGCCTCGGCCTCCTGAAGTGCTGGAATTACAGGCATGAGCCACTGCACCTGGCCTCTGAATGGTGTCTTAGTCCTTATAGATGTTCTGTATTTTCTATCCCATAAACTTGCCTATGCTCTTCTTAAATGCAGATACTAGAATAAAGTGGAATGCTAGAATTGTTTTTTTTTCCAAAAAAGATAGAATAACTTAACCATTAACCTAGCTTTTTGCATTTTTAACTGTAGTACCAGAAGAAAACATTGCAACTATGAAGTATGGAGCCCAAGTTGTAAAGGGGGAGCTGAAATCAGCCTTATTAGATGGTGATACTCAAAATTATGATTTGGATCATGGATTTTCAAGGCACCCAATTGATGATGACTGCCGTTCGGGCATCGAGATTAAGCTAGGTCAGCCGTCCATTATCAATCACATACGGATACTCCTGTGGGACCGAGATAGCCGGTAAGTGATTAGCATGACTTAGAAACTGACATTATATTTGAGATGACTTAACTTTGTGGTCATCTACTTTTGTTTTATAGATATGATGGTTTATCTCTTTGTGATCATTCTGCTATCTCTTGAAGGTTGGTTTTGGGGAAAGAGTTAAAGGGTACATTTCTTTAAAAGAAATACACTTTTTTGTTTTTTTCTTCTTATAAAAATAATGTGTGTTTATTGTAGAAACCGTAGAAAATATAGAAAAGCACATAGAAGAAAATAAAAATTGCTAGTAATCTCATTACCGTTTATTAATCTTCATATGTACCTAGCTAGTGTTTTTTTCAATTATGCATGGACACATACACACACAAAACAGAAACCTGCACAAACATAGTTTTATGGATTAGATATACAAAAAGCTAATTTTACTTTTAATACATTGTGAACATTCTACCCTTTAAAAATATTCCTCTAAAATGTATTTTTAATAGTTGTTTTGTATTCTACCATGAGTTAACATTATTTACTTGATTCATTAGTTTTGGATATTATAACCTTTTAAATGCATTTTACCCTATGAAAAGAGAAATGTTGTCTTTTAGTGTGTAGATAAGTATTATCCTCAAAACAAAAGAAATTTGTGAGAAAATTTAATGAACTCCAGTTTGGAAACCCATTCAGTTTCTTAGGGGCTTCAGAATTCTGCCTTTCTTCCAGCCACTGTGATGCTTTCACCCGCTGTGGCTTCTAGGTTCAACCATAATGGCAGAAGTACCAGAGCAGTATGGTGACAAGAACCGAACTGTTTCCTTCATTGCTGTTTATCATAAACCTAAACCCTGCATACCCAGAAACTGTGCCCCACTGATGCCTCTTTAGATCTGGGCATGAAGGGCTTAAATAGTAATGATGATGATGTCCTGCAAACCTTACAAGGTAGTGTGTTTCTTCTGTTAGCACCACTGCCACCACCCTGACTTTTTAGGCCATTTGGGCGCAGTGTGAAGGGAAGCTTTATGAAGTAAGAGTCAGCATTTCCCATGTGCATGGGTGTGTGAGATCCCCAGGTTATCTTTTCCTGTTTGCCTTTTTTTTTTTTTTTTTTTTGACACGGAGTCTCGCTCTGTCGCCCAGGCTGGAGTGCAGTGGCCGGATCTCAGCTCACTGCAAGCTCCGCTTCCTGGGTTTACGCCATTCTCCTGCCTCAGCCTCCCCAGTAGCTGGGACTACAGGCGCCCGCCACCTCGCCCGGCTAGTTTTTATGTATTTTTTAGTAGAGACGGGGTTTCACCGTGTTAGCCAGGATGGTCTTGATCTCCTTACCTCGTGATCCACCCGTCTCGGCCTCTGAAAGTGCTGGGATTACAGGCTTGAGCCACCGCGCCCGGCCTCCTGTTTGCTTTTTATTAAGAATATATTTTCTGGGAGGCTGAGGCAGGAGAATGGCGTAAACCCGGGAGGCGGAGCTTGCAGTGAGCTGAGATCCGGCCACTGCACTCCAGCCTGGGCGACAGAGCGAGACTCCGTCTCAAAAAAAAAAAAAAAAGAATATATTTTCTGATATTTTCTGATATGTAGCTTATTGGATATAATTTGATGTTTTTAATTGGCAAAGTGGAACCAATCCACATGTCTCATTTCCAAGAGTCTCTGATTAATAACAACAGTATAATAATAATACGTATTTGCAGTACTTTCATTACTTTTATGTGGTAGACACTGTTCTAAAAGCTTTACGTATTTCACTCATTTAACTAATAGTGAAATTATTATAAAAATAATAAAAGTTTAGTATGTTTGAAACAAAGTGGTTGTCATCGTTTCTGTGATGTTAAATATTTATAGGCCACTTTGTGTTAGTATGTGCGTTACATTCACGAGGGATTTAACTTTACCACATAACAGTTCTTTTCTTACAGAAATTGTTACCATTCTAAGCAAAAGTGAAAAATTCAGGATCTTAAGCCAAAAAGATTCTGACGTGTTGTAAAATTATAGCCTGTGTTACTGATAACCCAGAGAGATTCAATAAAAGGTTATAACCAGTTTGAGACTGAGTGATAAAATGAATGGGAGTGAGGGGACAGCAAAGAAAATGAGGGGATGACACAAAATAAGCTGACCTTTTCTGGTCACAACTGTGGGTTGCAGGATGACATTTATGGTCACCTAAATCTTCCAAGATTGTTCCTGTTGATATTACAGTACAAGTAATAACTGCATCTCAGATTTAAATTTGGCTTATGACAGGGGAATATAGATTTGTTCAGGATGGGACCTGCATGTAATGGTTTGGAGTAGCTGACTAGGGGAGGATGATAGGCTGTTTTCATTACTACCAGATTATCAGCTGGCAAGTTTTAAGTTGTACCCAAAAGAAACGTGCATTATCCCTTGACTGGTGTCATTTATTTTTTTGCGGGTAGCTTATGTGTATGGGAGGGTAGGAGACTGGTAGGCAGCAGGAGATAGGTTGCCCTCTGTGGGGGAACCATTCCAAGTTGACTTTCTTCCTTAGAGGGGTGGCCGAACACCCTGGCCAGGGAAGGTAGAGGGAGAAAGCGTACTTCCTGCTTCTCTATTTTCTGTTCTTCTCTCTCTCGTAGCATCATGTATCTTCTAATATGGTATAGGTGAGGCATCCTGACCATGTTTGAAAAGGAGTAAATATCTTGCATGTCTGATGTGTCAAGTACTGTGTAGGACCCTGGGGATATGAGTATAAATACAGGATGGCCTTTGTTCTTAAGCAGCTTATGATTTGAGAAAGCAGACAGACAACCTGAGAGATAATTTCAGTGCATTGTAGGTGAATGCTATCATAACATTGTTTTGTTATTAGAATTTCATTATGTAGAAAATGTAATTAGTGAATTCTGTATTTTTGTATCTTTTAACACTTTATTAAAGTACAGCTTTGTATTGTTATTTTAATATGGTAATTTTTTCTGCTTTTTCCTTTTGATTCACAGGTCTTATTCATACTTCATTGAAGTGTCAATGGATGAACTTGACTGGGTTAGAGTGATAGACCATTCCCAGTATCTGTGTCGTTCTTGGCAGAAATTATATTTTCCAGCCCGTGTCTGCAGGTTAGTTCTCAGTGGTTAACAAATGATTTTTATTTTTGTATAAGGAGATTGGACTTTGAGAAGCAGAACTGCATTTTTTTCATCTTGAAAAAAGAGTTTTTCAGGATGTCAAAACTAAACATATCCCAAGTAAAAAACTTAGGAAAGTATGGAAAAATTATGTATCCTAATATTTACAGTGTGTTGTAGAACTATTTATACAACATGTCTTGTATAATATATATGTAGTACACACGTGAATGAATGAGAAGGGAAAGGGAACATTTGAGAAGTGGAATGTTTTTTAAGCTCTGTGCTATACAGTGAATGGTCATATTCATTGTGATACATTGAAAGCAGAATTATTGTTAGGGGTGCATTCTTCTTAGGAAAGCCATGAGAGATATTTCTGGAGTTTTCCTTGGCAATGGCCAGGGCCGGAGGAGATTTTTGAATGCCAGTGTGCATGTTCTGGTTATCTGTTTTTTCTGTAGGTTAGTGGTTAACAAATGGGGTTTGACAGAATGAGTGTTTCAAGTGGGGTTGCATTTGGGGCAAATGACGCTTAGCTAGTGGGGCTTGAGGCTCAGAGCTTCTCTTCAGCCAGAGCACCTCCGCTTTTATTTTTGTTATGTATTGCAGCCCTCAATATTGTTGTCTTTTAAAAATATCAAAAAGCTACAGTTTTAATATTTCATATTCTCCCTTTAGGTATAATCCGTCATTTAAAATTTCTGAAATTTTGTAAAGCCTATACAAATTAGTGAATTTGTTTAGGTGGTTAAAGGGCCCAGAAATTCTGTTGTTTTTTTCTGTTGTAGTTTTCTCACTGGAAATTGTCCTTAGATATTCTTTACCTTAAAGTCAAAAGATTAAAGGTAGAACGTGATTAGTTTGTTTGCTCAGGAAGAAAAGGGAAGGGATATGGTGAGTGTACACCATGGAGAATGTGGGGCTGGCCCCTCACCCGTGACCCATCTGATCTCCCACTGTGGCTGATTGGGAGCAGATGGGGAGGCACCAAAGCACTTAGTCTTTTGGTCAGAAGTTACTCTTATACTTGTGAAACTTATGGTCTAACAGCAAAAGGCTGAATTTTTACCTCCACTATAGGAACTTCACAAAACCGTTCAGCCTCTGGTACAGTAAAGAACGTTGCCTACATTTTTTTTTTTATTGGTATGACCAGACACAATGTTATTACTCAGGGATCCTCTTGTGTGAAAATGAAGAAAATCAATTTCATTTCCCCAAGGACAGACTTAAGTGTCTCAGGTCTGGCAGTTGCTCTTTTATCAGAGGAGTTTTGAATGGATTAAAATAAGAGGGACAAGAAATTGAGTGAAGATTCCATATCTCAGAGCTGCCTGGGGATACTTCCAGAGTGATAAGAGGGACCCCCACGTGGAGGAGGAGATTGAGTCTGCATTGACTCTGGTTATTACTGTTGTATCTGATTAAAACACAGGCAGCATAACAAAGCGTCTGATATGGACTGAAGGATTGTGTGTTTGCATTTAATTTGCAACAACAGGAACATGACTCTCAGAACAAATAATCATGAATATAATAATACCAGCCATGACAGCCTGTGTGCTTTACCCACCTGAAAGCTCCTGTTGTATGTATGGAAACATGTGCCTTTGATCATGATCTCTGGCTTTTAGAAAATATACTTTACCTTTGTATATTAGTAAGCATGATTATACTCTCCTTATTTTGTCTTTCCTGTCTGGCCTTGATTTTGTTGGTAGAGCTGTTATGTGTTTAGAGACTGGCTGTATTCATGATGCTAGTTTTTGTCTTGATATAGCCAGCTCCCAGTTCTGGTTGAAAAATACTGAGCAACAGTGATCTTAGTGATAATGATAACAAGAAGAGGAAAGAATCTTGATATCCATATTAATAAGAATTTTTTAAAAAATTAAAACCACCTTATTATATTAATTACTACTTTCCTTAGTAAACTGCCTTTTTTTACGAGTTTGTAATTGTATAGTATTTAAAAATGAACCTAAGAGTATGTCTATAGATTAACTGAGGATGTCTTGGTGTTTCTTATCTTCACAATTATTTATTGTCTACCTAAACAATGTTCTAACTACACTTCTTCCAAGAACTTCACTGGGCAAATAAATTCTTTATTTCCTCAGCACGTAAGTGTTCAATTTGCATTATGTTCGTTAATTTGCATATTTGTATGGCAACTTTGTTCTTTAGTGTCCTTTGCGTGTTTATCTTGCCTCTGATACTAAAATTACAAGCTCTTGGAGGCAAGGAGTATGGATTCTATTATTATTCTTGCACAGTGCTCAGACTGTGACCTTGTATGCAGTAGGTACTGTATAAATGTTAGCATAGGTTTCATGGTGTCAAGGCAATGACTATGTAATGAAGAGAGATTGATCGAACATTAATATGTACATATATTCCTTGGGACTTTTTATCAATGTATTCATTAATACATATATGAGTGCTGGAAAATTCTCTGTAATGGTAAATGGTTCTGACTTCTTTGCAAAGGTTACTTTGTTTTTTCTTCAGGAAACTGAATTTGGAGGTTATTCCTGAAGAATGTAAGTGTCATGTATTGATGAAAGATTACATCTAATACATTCACAAAAATGATACCTGATGAATGGGAAATCTGAGATTACCCCATCCTCTCTCTGAGTTTAGGCTAAACCACATATGAATCAGAATTGTGTAGTAGAAAAATAATGGGCTGTGGAGTTAGGTAGAGCTCCTCTCAAATCTTTGTTTCACCTCATATTTGTGTTGTGATAAGATTGTGCCTCTCTGAGCCCTAATATCTGCATCCATAAAGAATAGGAATACCAGCACCTGTTCATGGGGTTTGATGTGAGAGTTAGATGATATAGCACATTTACATGTACGGAGCACAGTTCTGGCAGAAAGGAGGGGCTCAATAAATGGCAGTCATTTTTATTATTTTTCCTAATTTCAGAAAGTCCTGACTGATGGTTGACCTTCAGAGAGAGCCATTCCTGCCATCGTCGTTGGTCATGGTAGCTCTTACCATCAGGTGGCTGTCACTGTCACCTCTGGAGCCTAGTCTTTTTGGTACTTTTTAAATTGCCAATCCATACATACAGTCGAAAACATGGCTTAAACAGTTTTAGCTTAACAACCGGCCCATCTTTGTATATGTCTAGGAGTTTTCATATATTTTTGTTGGTAAAATATATATAACATAAGATTTGCCATTCATCTGTCTTGTCAAATGTAATTCAGTCAGCATTCATCTCAGCAAGATAGTCGCTGTTATCTAGTGGCAGATAACATCAGTCTTCAAAGCCAGTGTGATCATTCCAGCCATGATAATGAATGCAGGGCAATGGTCCGCTTTGCCTTTCTGGGCTCGTTTTAGGAATGTTTGTGAGTTAAGTGGGGATTACTGTATGTAGCCAAAAGCTTAGACCAGTTACCCCCTTCAGACTTTAACTGGAGACGGAGAAAAGTGACTCATCAATTTATGCACAATTTTTCATATGCCTTGAGAACCATGTTATGTCTTATCAGCCTTTTCTTTCTAAGGGAAGGCAATTTCCACTTTACCCATAATCTGTAACCTTCAAATTGTCTTCTTGGTTATCTGGTAAACTCTCTCTCAGTCCTTTCCACCTTAGATAATCGAGTCTAGTACTGAACAGAAAACACTAGTAAGGAATGGTGAATATTGAGTACCCTGGGGGTACTTTTGAAATTTTGAGCTGTTCCTCAACATGTTGCTGTTAATTTGGCAGCCATATAATATTGCTGAAAAATGAGAAAACTTTAAAACATGAGTGTGAATGGATAGAAGTAGAATTCAAAGTGTGCATGTGACTGGTGGCTGGAATTGCAAGTGAAATCTTGGTCTAAAACCTGAAAGTTGAGAGAGAAGAAAGCAGGGCTAAAAGCAAAGTTCTCAAGGTTATACCCACTGAGAGAGGGAAGAAGAGCATAGGTGGGAGAGGGATTTACCTTAGGGGCTGGACTGAGTTTAGAGGAGGATCAGGAGCATTGTTTACTGGAGACAAGGCCAGACAGGGTGTTGAGATGGGTGTAAGTTGATAATTTAGAGCCTGGCATAGGGGAGATGAACTTGTTTAATACAAAACTGGGTTTCTTTCTTTATTTCCTTTTTTTAAAAAATATCAAAATGGAAATATCTCTCATTATAAAGTTATAATGTAGTATATATTTTAAATATTGATAAAACTTGTCATCTGGAAATGTTGTACTCAATTTCTACCAATTGCATGCAAAAATGCCCCTTTCTGTGAACCTTCACCAATGCAGACACTGTCACCATTTTGCCAATGTAATATATAATTTGTTGAAAACAAAAGTCCTATTTTACTTTGAATTTCTTTATTGGTGAGTTAAAGTATCTTTTAATACTGGCCATTTGTTAATTTCTTATTTATGAAAAGCCTGTTTTTGTCTTCAGCATATTTTTCTTCTGAGAGTTGTCTTTTTCTTTTTGTCTTGTGAGAACTTTGTATCAATACATACATATATGACATTATTCTTTTGCCTGTCATATATGAAATTTGTTACACATTTTTAGTGTTTTATTGGTACTTTTTGCCATATAGAATTTTACTTTTTAAAAAATGTATTCAAATTTGTCCATCTTTTAATGATTTCTGGCTTGGTATTATGATTAGAAGATTATTCCTCATTCTAATATTAGAGAATGTTAAACTTTTATGTGTATGTGCATATCTTTTTTCTACTACTTGTTTTTTTTTTAAGCTTTATATCTAAGTATTTAATACAGTCAGGATATTTTGCATATATCTTTTCAGGTAGGGATAGTCAGTTGACTAAAGTCATTTATTTAATAATCATTTTTTGCTATCCTAATGTGATCAGCCATATTTATCATGAGCTGGATTCTAGCATATACCCTACTCAGTTCCACTGATTTCTTTGATTCTTGCTGCAAGTATTTTAATTATTGTAGTTCACTGCCCTCTTTTTTCTTATTTTCTTAGAATGAGAAATTGTAGTGTGCCATATGTGTCATAGAAAACAGAAAGGGTATCATAGAGCATGTGCTGCTAGTCTGTCTTCTGGTTGTCATAGTCACATTAGAGGCCATAAGTGATGATAAACATCTCACTAGAATGGTTCTACTTTCACTTACAACAGGAAATTTAGGCATGCTTCACCAGCTAAGGAAATAGGTTTTATGTATTCATTCATCACTCACCCATTCAACAAATAAGCGCCTACTTTATGCTCTTGTTGTACTTGATATTGAGGCCACAACAATGAAGAAGATTGCCAAGGCTTCTGTGCTCTTGGAATTTGGTAGAAACAGATTGAAACAAACAAATAATAAGAGCACATGACATGGCCGGGCGCGGTGGCTCAAGCCTGTAATCCCAGCACTTTGGGAGGCCGAGACAGGCGGATCACAAGGTCAGGAGATCTAGACCATCCTGGCTAACCCGGTGAAACCCCGTCTCTACTAAAAAAATACAAAAAACTAGCCAGCCGGGCGAGGCGGCGGGCGCTTGTAGTCCCAGCTACTCGGGAGGCTGAGGCAGGAGAATGGCGTAAACCTGGGAGGCGGAGCTTGCAGTGAGCTGAGATCCGGCCACTGCACTCCAGCCTGGGCGACAGAGCGAGACTCCATCTCAAAAAAAAAAAAAGAAAAAAAAAAAAAAGAGCACATGACATAATTATGAGTGTTGCAAAGATAGTACTGTGATAGTAATGGAGGTCGGGGAGGAGGATTATTTTAAATAGGGTAGTTAGAGAAGGCCAGAGACAGGGGGTAGGTATTTTAAGCTGAGATGAAGGGGGTGATATTTTCTGGTCATTGTTCTACTTGTGTGTGTGTGTGTGTGTGTGTGTGTTTCTTTGTATTTTAGATGGGCTTGCTCTGTCACCCAGGCTGGAGTGCAGTAGTGCCATCTTGGCTCGCTGCAACCTCCGCCTTCTGGGCTCAAGTGATTCTTTCACTTCACCCTCCTGAGTAGCTGGGACTACAGTCATGTTCCACCACACTCAGCTAGTTTTTTCTATTTTTAGTAGAGATGGGGCCTTGCCATGTTGCCCAGGCTGGTCTTCAACTCCTGAACTCAAGCGATCTGACTATTTCAGCCTTACAAAGTTCTGGGATTACAGGTGTGAGCGCCACCATGCCTGGCCCATTGTTTTAGATATTTACACAACATCTAAATATTTTCTTTGGTGTACATTGAATGTTATTCAGGAGTAGCTGGTCTACGTAGGAGACCTCATTAGATGAGTACTCTAACTTTACTGTGTTTTGATATATGGCATTTTAATCTCATTTATTGCTTCTATACATTCTAGGCCCCCCTCATTCCTGCTGTCAATAGATACAGCAAAATTTTTTTTCTCCTATTCTCATTATAGTACCTATACAGTGGTATAGATCTACATAAAACAAATGAGAAAATAAACATTGCTATTTATGAAAGTATTCGTTCCCTGCCATATTAACGCTGTATAATGTGTGTCTTCTTTCGTTTCTCTTTTGTTCCCTACACCTCCGCCCATAACTGGGCATTGATATACTTATTTACTTTTAAAGGCGGACACTCTTACGTTATTCAGTGTTCACTAGATTGCTTTAGAATCCTAGCTAGAATAATGCTGAGCCTTTACTTTCTTCTTACGACTGGAGAGCTTCACAATTCAAGAAATGCCTTATTCAGATGTAAAAGAAACAGGAATAGTTTCATTTTTAAAGAAAGCAATCTTTCTAGTTCATACTTAGTTTCAATTGTCCATCTACCCACAACCTTGATATTTTAGTTGAACTAGCAAGAGCAACCCACATAGAGGAACATTTTCTTCTAAGACTGCAAAGCAAAGTGTAGCCACATGGTGTCACTAAATTATAGCAATTTTACTTGAAGCTAAAGAGAATTTAAAAATTGCTTTTTTATACCATCATATTTAAATATAAATGGTTCTGAAAGTCTGTGATTTGTGAAATAACATGTGAAACTATTTGTTCTATTTAAGTCTTTCTGCTGAGTTAATGATGTCCAAAGTCCAGAGGTATATATTTTGGTGCTTGCTAGCTAGTTCTTGAGTTGTCATCTGCAAGGCATAGGTGAAATGTGGGCTTCTGTAGTCCAGCTATTCAGTTTCATGCAAATAAGTTTTTTTAACCTTCCTTTGGAATTTTGAAAGAGAGGAGTAACTCAAAGGAGATAGGAGATAGATTCTCTAAATATTTAAAAGGAATCAGAAAACAGAAGAAAAGAGGAATGAGGATAAAGAGAAATGAGGTTACAGGACCTCAGAAGAGGTAGGAAGGGAACAGTCTAACATTTGTTGAGCATCTTCTATGGGTCAGGCACGTCTCATTACCTTGTGTAATTCTTATAATAGCCCTGTAGGAGAAAAACCACTACTTAATTTTATAGATGAGGAAATGGAGCCTTAGAAAAGCTAAATTTGTAACCAGGTCTGCCTGACTCCACATTACATTGCTGCTGCAAGAATCAAGGTAAAGAAATAGCTCTAGAGTAGGAAATAGCTCTTAGAGTAGGAGAAGGAGGCATTGAGCCCTGAAGAAGCTCTTACTGCCTCTTTGGAATGAGCAGTTTCCAGCAATCCTGTAGGGGAGGGCCTGCTATGGCCAAATTCTACTAGTGCTGGTCACAGCCACCCAGACTACACACACATTATACTAATAATATGTTTTCTGTTTTAAAATGCTCCAAAGGGAGCGCAGCAATCCTTTAGGTATGTTTTGTCAGTTTGTCTGTAGAGCTTCAAATTTTCCTGCCCCTTAGTTCTCCATAAGATCATTTTAGAGTATTATTATAGAGTGAACCTAATATTCTTAAATCCTAGCTTGTTTTCATTCAGTTGTGTTTAGAAACAAATTCCATATATTATGAAATTTTTATTTACAAGATCTCTTCACATCTTAAGTTGGTTTTTTTTAGTTGGGAAATTTTCTGTTTATTATTTTCACCTAGAATCCTTTTATTAGGGGGAAAAACACAACAACAATAGCAAAAAAACCCAAAAAACCCGCCATGTTTTATATTCAGTGAGACCTTCAAGAAATGACTCTTTGTCCTTAAGTTATTCAATTGAATCCAGGCTTCTTTGTTTTGTTTTGTTTAAAGGATAATAACATGTTGAGCTTCTTTTGTGTGAGAAAATAGAACAGGGTTGCCCTTTTCCTTTGCATTGTATTTTATAATTTTAGAATATAAATTAGTGTCCTAATAAGCTTATTGCATGAGATAATGTTACTAACACTAATAACCTGTTGTTATTACCATAAACAGCCATTGTCTGTTTTTCATTCTGAAAGGGCAAAAACTATATTTGCTTCTGCTAACAGTTGCTTCCCAAGCAGTTAGGCCCAGGATTAAGTTCAGGTAGCACCTTCTATGTTGATCATCAAACATCTTTTTTCTCATGTTTTTCTTCTCAATACTACTTTATTACTTATGGGATTTATTCATTCAGACATTCATACAAGAAATATTTATTGAACACATGCTGTATTGCAGGCACCTCGTTTAGGTGCCAGATATAAAAAGATGAACAAGACACAGTGGCTGCTGTCAAGAATTTCATGATATAGTTTTTGCCCTTCCAGGCAAAATAATGAATAAAGAATGTTCTATGTATTCAGGACACTTACCTAAGGTAGACTCTGCATTGGACTTGGCCAAATCTAAACCCTTCTCTCAAAGCTCTCCATCATTAGATTCTTCTGCTTCTATAGCATCATTCCTGGTTCTTACAAAAAATACCTTTTTTTTTTTTGGTCTCGCAAGTCAAAATTGTCTATTTACCATCTACCCACCCATAATTCCTACGTATGTCCCTAAGCTCAGAGAACATACATACATGACAATCTTCTCTTTCTGTGTTACCTTGTATAACTGTGTAAGGTATCTAGGAGTTACTTGGTTTTAGTTAAAGCTATCTCTTTTAAAACTTCTTTCTACAAGATTAAAAGACTCCCTATGAAGAACTGTAGATTATGTTGTCACAGAAAACAGTAAAAATTCCCAAGAAGTAAAGAAAGTCCCCCTCTTTGGAGCCAGGACTTGAGTTAGCATCTTTTGCTTAGAAAAGTAGTATGTTACATAGATATTTCATTGTTGGGTACATGCTGCACATGAGGAAATGAATGTTAGTCTATCAGTTTTCCTTTGCGAAATATCCGTTAGGAGTCTGTTTTGGTGTACTGCAACTCTCCCAACACTTATTTGTGAAACTTAGGAAATCCTGAAGCAAGGAAGGAATAGAATGCGAAGCCATCCAGGACTTGGGGGCTTCTAAATATGAGCCAAGAGCCTCCAGCACAAGGAACAGAGACAAAAGCGAGCTACTGAACTGGGAATGGAACCCAGGAATTAATGAAACTGGTGAGGAAGAGTTTCCAGGACCTTCAGTCCAACTTCTGAAGTGAATAAGAAAATGCGATCAATGAAACAAAACTTCATTTATTGCTTTTTGGATGACCAAGAAGATGGAGGGACAATTAGATCTTGTAGATAAACAAACTTCAACACAGATTTTTTTGTGTGTGAATTACATAGTCATTTTTCTATCCTGCTTACTTTGGCAATGGTGCTCTTAAAAAGATATTGTTGAATAGTTAATAATTCTGTCAGTGGAGAGTTAAATCTTGTACATTCAAATTTCACCCCATACTACTTAACGACGATTGCTCTGACCTTTCATAGTATTTATAGCTTGAATCACCCAATTAGCCATTAATGATATATCTTGTATACTTTTGAAATCATTTTGCAGTTCCTGGACCTTGCTTTATATTCCTTTGCTAGTAGTGGCTCATCAGATATCTTGTTGAATCTCCTTAGCCCTCTAAGATCCCTGAATGCAGGTGCCTGGATAATAATCTATTTTTCTCGAATATATCCTTTTAACACTTTTTTTCCCCCAGTGTTAGAAGGAAATAACAGGAAACAAAGTTTTATATTGTTTTCCACAGAAAATATGTTTAAAGAAAACTGTGAGTACAAGTCCCATGGTTGGTAAAATCATCAGAGCTTTCTCAATGATCCTTATAAATGGTAGAAGTTCCCTAGATCAGGGTGCTGTCTGTGGATACAAGGTTAGCTCAGGGGAGAGTAGACCAGAAGTAAAACAAGATTGCTTGTCAGCTGCCAGAAAATCTGGGCAGAGTACCAGGTCTGGTTCATCTTCTAAAAATTTATCTCCCAATATGAAAATAGAGGGCTCAGTCCCTGCTAGGAATGGTGGTAGCATGAACACTTGGACTTCCTTCAGCCCAAAACACTTTATTGATGCGAAGAAAGGTAGGGGGAGTGGACTGTGGATTGGAGTGGACTGTTGGCATTGACCTCATTTAAGAGCTGTAGGCTGGACGCAGTGGCTCATGCCTGTAATCCCAGCACTTTGGGAGGCCGAGGCGGGCAGATCATGAGGTCAGGAGATCGAGACCACCCTGGCTAACACGGTGAAACCCCATCTCTACTAAGAATACAAAAAATTAGCCGGGCATGGTGGCGAGTGCCTGTCGTCCCAGCTACTGGGGAGGCTGAGGCAGGAGAATGGCGTAAACCCAGGAGGCGGAGCTTTCAGTGAGCCGAGATCGCACCACTGCACTCCAGCCTGGGCGACAGAGAGACACTCCGTCTCAAAAAACAAACAAACAAACAAATAAATAAATAAATAAATAAATAAATAAATAAATAAATAAATAAATAAATAAATAAAAAAGAGAGCTGTAATATTTTCTTTAGCGGCCTTATGCTTCAAATTATAATTTCATTAGTTAATAATTGTTCTTGCGGCCGGGCGCGGTGGCTCAAGCCTGTAATCCCAGCGCTTTGGGAGGCCAAGGTGGGCGGATCACGAGGTCAGGAGATCAAGACCATCCTGGCTAACACGGTGAAACCCCGTCTGTACTAAAAAATACAAAAAACTAGCCGGGCAAGGTGGCGGGCGCCTGTAGTCCCAGCTACTCGGGAGGCTGAGGCAGGAGAATGGCGTAAACCCGGGAGGCGGAGCTTGCAGTGAGCTGAGATCCGGCCACTGCACTCCAGCCTGGGCCACAGAGCGAGACTCCGTCTCAAAAAAAAAAAAAAAAATTGTTCTTGCAAATAATGTGGGTCATATATATACATGAATATGTCCTTCTTGATAAGAAGCTATAGGTTTAATTTCTAATAGTCATAGAAATTCTGTGCACATTATGAAGCTATTAGAATGTAACAGCTGTTTTAGTTCATCTCATCCTGCAAAAGAAATGTGATGCAGACTAAAATGATCAGTAATTATGTATTTTGAAAGCTAAATCTTCAGTTATTAGAAAGAACTAATTTACACATTAGTTACTGATAAAACTACAATATGCTATGAGTTTCAAAGTTAGTGTTATCGCCTAAGACTATGAGAGAGAAATCTGTGCCAAAAGACGTTTTTCCTTCTTTGAAATCCTCTTTTGCATTACCCATTGTAATTTTGGAGTTGCAAATCAACAGTAACAAAAAACTGCTTGATATTTTTCTAAGGAAAAAAATTAGAAGGACTGTTAGAGGGAGCAGGATTTAGAAGGACTTTATTTTATGTCTGTTGATCAGTGACTACCATCTGCCTTCCATTTAATGTTGTAGAAGCATGCATGCGTTTCCCAGTTCTGAACAGATGATGTGCATGGTTTGTTGAGATATATGTGTATTCTGGATGTGTGTGTGTATGTATACCTACAGTGCTTAAAATCACACTTCAAGTGTAAAACAGATAATGAGTCTCCATTTTGGGCTGATTTGCATATTCAGCTCTTACACACAAAACAAAAGACTACAATGACACTGATTTTCTTTCCTCCTTGAGAATCAGCACTAACCAGCTGTCAATGAATATTTCGATTAAACACTTTTCTTTATTGGGGAACTTTGGGGCACATTCTTTGTATAAACATATTGTTTTCTTTGATTTCAAGGGACATATTTTCAGTATGATTCATGGATGCATCACTCCGGTAAGCTGTTGTGCACAAAAATATATTTTTCTCTGTAAACTTCCTTTTTACCATTGATTTCTCTAGGGCAAAAGTATGGTTAAGAAAAAATATTTCAACTCAGGATATTTACCCGAAATAAAGGTGGAGAATATACCTGCTTTAAGTAAACTGAAGATTTTTTTTTTTTTTTTTTTTTTGAGACGGAGTCTTGCTCTGTCCCCCGGGCTGGAGTGCAGTGGCGCTATCTCGGCTCACTGCAAGCTCCGCCTCTTGGGTTCATGCCATTCTCCTGCTTCAGCCTCCTGAGTAGCTGGCACTACAGGCGCCCGCCACCGCGCCCGGCTAATTTTTTGTATTTTTAGTAAAGACGGGGTTTCACCGTGGTCTCGATCTCCTGACCTTGTGATCCGCCCGCCTCAGCCTCCCAAAGTGCTGGGATTACAGGCGTGAGCCACCGCTCCCGGCCCGTAAACTGAAGATTTTAAAGTATAGATTCATAAACTTGACTTCTTTAAGATTTTTCAAGAAGATTTAGCAGTTCCTCTGTTACATTAAAGATATTATTTGACCACAGAAATTTGGTTAATATTTTTACATATCTTTTAGCCTTCTGTGTATAATCATACACAAACGTGTTATTTACAAAAATGGTATTATATAGTACATGCTATTTTGAAACCTTACACATGTATCTTTATATTTATTGTGGTTGTTATTCTATATTGAAAAATCTACTTTCTCCTTGAATTTTTTTTATCTTTAATTTTTTTCAGTCAAGTGCAGTAGTGAGAAGTGGACAAAGAGTAGAAAAAGGATTTCGATCTGTAACTGACTGTGAACAATCAATTGAGATAACTCACTACCTTCAGACCAACCTACTTTATCCTTTTAAACAATAGCACAGTGTTCTAAATGTATTGTTGCTTGTTGATTACCCGACCAGTTCCCTCGTAAGGGACCTTTAGGATGTCTCCAGTTTTGCAATTACAGAACAATGTAGTCTTTGCCCCTTTGATTATCTCTAAACAAGCAGAGTCAAAGTATTATAATCATCTCAAAGTGTGAAACATTTTTCTAAATGCTATCCACAAATATTGTACCAGTTTATTCCTCTCCATGAATGGTAGTTTCCATTTTCCCACATTCTTATCAACAATGGGCATTATCATTATTTTGAATCTTTGTTTGAACTGACAAGCAAATCATGGTCTCATTTGTTTTATGCAGATTTTTCATTATTTGTAAAAATTAAACAACTGTGCACTTGTTGATAGACATCACAATTTCATAGAAAAGATGAAAGTCGAGTTAGCCTCAAAGGATAGTTTGAGTTTTGTTCAGATGGTTTGACAGGGCTTTTCCCATGAGGTCATCTCATGGGAACAGTGGTTCTCAACTGGGGGTGAATTTGCTCCCTTGAGGGATATTTGGCAATGTCTGGAGACTGTTTTGAGGGGTGCATACTACTGGTATCTAGTGAGTAGAAACCAGAGATGCTGTTAAACATCTTACAATGCACAGGACATATCCCTACAATGAAGAATTATCCAGCCTCAAATGTCAATAGTGTCAAGGTTGAGAAACCCTGTTTAGGAAAAGGTTGCAGTGATGTGATTAGTGAAGAGGGCTTGAATTAGAATGTCTTTGGTTAAATGGTGAAAGGAAATAGCTGTAAAAGACAGTTCAGAAGAAAAACCAGTCAAACTTTATGACTGATGGAGAAAAAAAATCAAGAAGTTGAGCCAATGAGAATTTTGAAGTTTGGAACCTCAGTGACTAGGAAATGGGGTGACATAGGTAGACAGAAGTTGTGAAGGAATCACTTTGAGCTAGTTGCAGAATTATTATTTAAGAAACAAATGGTAACATTTGCTATTTTATCTGCTTTGTTTTCATATAGTGAGATTCTTTTTTTTTTTTTTTCTTTTTTGAGACGGAGTCTTGCTCTGTTGCCCAAGCTTGAGTGCGGTGGCGCGATCTTGGCTCACTGCAAGCTCCGCCTCCCGGTTTCATGCCAGTCTCCTGCCTCAGCCTCCTAAGTAGCTGGGATTACACCACCACACCTGGCTAATTTTGTTTTTGTATTTTTAGTAGAGATGGGGTTTCACCATGTTAGCCAGGATGATCTCGATCTCCTGACCTTGTGGTCTGCCCGCCTTGGCCTCCCAAAGTGCTGGGATTACAGGCATCAGCCACCACGCCTGGCCATATAGTGAGATTCTTATTTTATGCTTGGTGCCAGGATTGAGTTGGATCTTGAATTAAAAAATCTCTAGCTAGTACCAAACATGTGGTCTCAGTTCCTCTTTCTGAAATGTTCTTCTCTCATCTCTGCTCCTGAAATCCCATCTATTCATTTAGCAAGCTGAAATGCCACTTCCTCCAGGGAATTTTTGATATCCCAAATGAAATAAAAGTATTTTTTCCCTATTTATTCAACAAATACTTACTGAGTGCCTGCTACATGACAGGAACTGTACTGGGACTGGAACTACAGTGGGGAGTTTTGAACACACATCCCTTACCCTTATAGCTTACAGCTTAGTAGGAGAGTCAAATATTAAACAAAATAATTACAAGTAAAGAAAGAATTATAAGCTCTGATAAGTGTGGAGAGAGAAAAGCACAAGTGGGCAGTAAAGGTATAACATGAATACAATTTAAACTGGGGAGTCAGGGGAGGTCCTTCAGGGAAGAGATCTTTGAGACCTAAGTGATGATTAAGAGTTTGATAGGCAAAGGCAAAAGGAGAAAGCATTTGGAGCAGAGACAGGTAGGGAAATCTTGAGGGAGGAAAGAACTTGGCTTGCCTAAGGAAATGAAAAGACGTCAGTGTACTGAGTGTGGTGGCGAGGTAAAGGGGGAAAGATGGGTAAATGACCCGGTTGTTCAGGTCTGCATGTGTGTGGGAGGCACGTTAAAGAGCTTTTAGTAGTCTATCAAAAGTGCGGTCCCTGGGAAGGTGAGGGATGTGACATGATCTGACTTTAGTTTTTGAAAGACTTTGCCTCCTTCTGGGGAATGGATTGAGCGAAACCAGTTAGGAGACCTCTGTTGTAGCATAGGAGAGGAGTGGTGGTCTCGTGTAAGGATCGTGGCAGTGGAGTCAGAAAGGAGTGGATTTGAGATGCGTTCTTCAGCTTATGCAACTGCCAGGGAGCATTGTTAGATATAGGCTCGATGATGGAAAAGGAGGTCTGGGCTAGAAATAGAACCTTAAGGGTTGTTGTCATAGAGGATGATATTTGAAGCCATAGGAGCCAATTAGATCCAAAAGAAATAGAATGTAGTAAAGTGTAGAGGAAAAAGAAAGGACCTAGGACTGAGTCTGAAGTGCTCCAAAATTTGCTCTGGTAGAAGAGGAGAAATTGTAAAAAGAAATGGGGAAGGAATGGCCAGCAAGAAAAGGACAGTGAAGAATGTGTGGCTTCAAGAAAGAGGGACAGGTCATCAATGCCAGATCAAGTAGATGAGGAATGGGAAGTGCCCATCAGCCCTGGCAACACACAGTGCACGGTTCACCTTGGTAGGAGCAGTTTTACTGATACAGTCGTGGTGGAAATCAGATTAGAGTGGGTTAAAGAAGCAAATGTATACTTTATAATAAAATTAAACGTACATACACCCATTAAGCCAGCAATCCCCCTATTGGCAAAATTCATTAAAAGAAAATAGGTATGTAAGCATGCTTATTGCAGCATTGCTTATAGCTTCAAAAAACTGAAAACTACCAAAATGCCCATCAATAGGGGAGTTAATTAAAATGGAAAAGGATTAATTATATCCATATGAATCAACCTAGAGGGATTTTTAATAAAAATTGTTGATGAAAAACACAGAGATACTTCTTTTATCAATAAACAACCTTACATATGTATATAAATGTTTATTTGGATTTATATGAGAATAGAGAATGGTGTGGAAGGATACACACCAAACTTTAATATTGATTAAGCAAGTATTATTAGATTTTTATTTATTTTTTGTTATACTTGCTATACGATCGTTTTTAAAAATAAATAGGGAGTTGAAGTTACTTTTTACAAGTTCTGGGAGATGAGGAAATGAAGAAAAAAAGAATAAATCACTTTTTTTGAGAAACTTTGCCATGAAGGTAAATACAGGTACCTGGTGGACACTAGAAATGCATGTGCTTTTTAAAGATGCAAGGTGCTAAAGCATGTTTAAATACTGATTAAACGGATCCAGGAGGAAGAAACTGAAGCGGGAAGGAGAAAGACAGTCAATGGAATAAGACACACCTCCATTTCGTGTAACAGAAAGAATGTTTTCATATTGTGATGACTTCTATTTTCCCGTGCGGTCTTTAAGACTGCAAAGCATGTGTTTTTAAGTGTACCCTACAGAATCTGGGTCTGAAGGAGTCCATATCATAATTTGATCTTTGCGGATTTTGGTTTCTTAAGAAAAATACAAATTGTTAATATCTTGTTTTGAAAATGGCATTATCTGCAGGGTATTGGTAATAAGGATAGATGCCTTATAGTACTAGGTGCATTTGCATGCTCTCTCTCTTTCTCTCTCTAATTTCAACTTTTATTTTATATTCGGGGGCACATATGCAGGTTCGTTACATGGGTATATTGTGTTTTGCTGAGGTTTAGGTTACAAATGGTCCTGTCACCCAGGTAGTGAGCATAGTACCCAATAAGTAGTTTTTCAGCCCCTGCCCCCTCCCCCACCAGTAGTCCCGAGTGTCTACTGTTCTCATCTTTATTTACATATGTACCCACTGTTTAGCTTCCACTCATAAGTGAGAGAGTAGTTTTCTCTTCCTGTGTTAATTTGCTTAGGGTCATGGCCTCTAGCTGCATTCCTGTTGCTGCAAAAGACATGATTTCATTCTTTTTTTATGGCTGTGCATTATTCCATGGTGTATATGTACCATATTTTCTTTATCCAGTCCACTTTTGATGGACACCTAGATTGAGTCTGTATCTTTGCTATTGTGAATAGTGCTGCAGTGAACATATGAGTTCATGTATCTTTTTTGTAGAACAATTTATTTTCCTTTGGGTATATAACAAATAAAGGGATTCCTGGATTGAATGGTAGTTCTAAGTTCTTTGAGAAATCTCCAAACTGCTTTCTACAGTGGCTGAACTAATTTACGTTCCCATCAACAGTATATAATCCTTCCCTGTTTTTCCGCAGCCTCTCCAGCATCTGTTATTTTTTAATAGCCATTCTGTATCAAAAAGTAAAAAAATAACAGATGCTGGTGAGATTGTGGAGAAAAGGGAACACTTATACACTGCTAGTGGGAGTGTGTGAATTAGTTCAACCACTGTGGAAAGCAGTGGGGCTATTTCTTTAAAGAACTAAAAACAGAATTACCGTTTGACCCAGCAATCCCATTACTGAGTATATACCCAATGGATTATAAATTGTTCTACCACAAAGACATATGCATGCATATGTTCATTGCAGCATTATTTATAATAGCAAAGACATGGAATCAACCTAAATGCCCATCAATGTTAGACTGGATAAAGAAAATGTGATACATATATACCATGGAATACTATGCAGCCATAAAAAAAGAGCGAGATCATATCCTTTGCAGGAACATGGATGGAGCTGAAGGCCCTTATCTTTAACAAACTAATCTGGTAGCAGAAAACCAAACGCTGTATGTTCTTACTTGTAAGTGGGAGCTAAATAATGAGAACACATGGACACAAAGAGGGGAACAGTAGACACTGGGGTCTGCTTGAGGTGGGAGGGTGGAAAGAGGGAGAGTATCAGAAAAATAACTATTGGGTACTATAATGGGTACCTGTGTGATGAAATAATCTGTGCCTCAAACCCCTGTAACATGAATTTACCTATATAAACAAACCTGCACATGTATCCCTGAACCTAAATCAAAAGTTAAAAAAAAAAAATAAATTTCAAAAAAGGGAAAGCAAAATATTGTGTAGTTTTTTTAATGTTTATCTAAAGGATTATATTTAACAGTAATGTTTTATTTTTATTAATTTGCAAATATTTTGTGTACAAAAAGATTTTGATTTTGCATATATACAAATGAAACATTTTATTTATTTCTGACAAGTAAAAAATAATGGTAATAGCTATTATGATTAATGTGAGGTGGTATCACATTGTGGTTTTGATTTGCATTTCTCTGATGATTAGTGACGTTGAACATTTTTTCATGTTTTTTGGCTACTTGTAGGTCTTTTAAGAAGTATCTGTTCATGTCCTTTGCCCCCTTTTTAATGGAGCTATTTGTTTTTTGCTTGTTGAATTAAGTTCCTTATAAATTCTGGGTATTAGACCTTTGTCAGATGCATAGTCTGCAAATATTTTTTCCCATTCTGTGGGTTGTTTATTCTGCTGATAGTTTTTTTTGTTGTGCAAAAGCTCTTTAGTTTAATTAAGTCCTACATGTCAGTTTTTGTTGCTATTGCTTTTGAGGACTTAGTCATAAATTCTTTACCAAGACTGACATATAGATAGATGGTATTTCCTAGGTTTTCTTTTATGATTTTTATAGTTTGAGGTCTTACATGTAAGTCATTAATCCATCTTGAGTTAATTTTTGTGTATAACGAAGGGGCAAGGTCCAGTTTCATTTTTCTGCATATGACCAACCAGTTATCCCAGTACTGTTTATTGAATAGGGAATTCTTTCCTCCTTGTTTTTGTTTGTTGAAAATCAGATGGTTCTTGGTGTGTGGCTTTATTTCTGGGTTCTCAATTCTGTTCCATTGATCTACATGTCTGTTTTTTTACTAGTACCATGCTGTTTTGGTTACTGTAACCTTATAGTATATTTTGAAGTAGGTAGTGTGATACCTCCAAATGTGATACCTTTGTTCTTTTTGCTTAGGATTTGCTTTAGCTATTCAGTCTCTTTTTTGGTTCCATATGAATTTTAGAACATTTTTTTTCTAATTCTGTGAAAAATGATATTGATACTTTGATAGGAATAGCATTGAATCTGTAGATTGTATTGAGCAGGTGGCCATTTTCACGATAGTAATTCTTCCAGTCCATGAGCATGGAATGTTTTTCCATTCATTTGTGTCATCTGTAATTTCAGCAGTGTTTTGTAGTTGTCCTTGTAGAGATCTTTCACCTCCTTATTTAGATGTATTCCTAGTTGTTTTTTGTTTTGTTTCCCTATATGTGTGTGACTATTGTAAATGGGATTGCATTCTTGATTTGGCTTTCAACTTGAATGTTATTAGTGTATGGAAATGCTACTGATTTTTGTACATTGATTTTGTATTCTGAAACTATTATGAAAACCTTTGTGCACACAAACTAGAAAATTGAGAAGAAATCGATCAATTCTTGGAAACAGACAACTTCCTAAGATTGAATCAGGTAGAAATGGAAACCCTGAACAAACCAGTATCAGGTTTCGAAATGGAATCAGTCATAGTAAACTTAGCAACCAAAACAAACAAAAAAACCCCACAAAACAAAAAACCCTGGACCAGATGGATTCACAGCCAAATTCTACCAGCCATTCAGAAAAGAGCTGGTGGTACCTATTCTACCCATAATACTGAAAAGAGGAGGGACTCCTCCGTACCTCATTCTATGAAGGTGGTATCACCCTGGTATCCTGGCAAAGACATGGGAAAAAAGAAAACTACAGGCCAATCTCCTTGATGAACATAGATGCAAAAATCTTCAGCAAAATACTAGCAAACCAAATCCAGCAGCACATCAAAAAGTTAATTCCCCATGATCAAGTAGGCTTTATTCCTGGGATGCAAGGTTGGTTCAACATACGCACGTGAATAAATGTAATTTACCACATAAACAGAATTTAAAACATATGATCATCTTAATAGATGCACAGAAAACTTTTGGTAAAATCCAGCATCTCTTCATGATTAAAAAAAACCCTCAAACTAGGCATCAAAGGAGCATACCTCAAAATCGTAAGAGCCATCTATGACAAACTCATAGCCAACATCATACTGAAGGGGCAAAAGCTGGAAGCATTCTCCTTGAAAACATTAAAAGAAAGGGCGTCCACTCTCACCACACCTATTCAACATAGTACTGAAATTCCTAGCCAGAGAAGTCAGGCAAGAGAAAGAAATAAAAGTCATCCAAATAGGAAGAGAGGAAGTCAAATTATCTCTTTTTGTCGACAATATGATTCTGTACTTGGAAAACCCTAAAGGCTCCACCAAAAGGCTCCTAGACCTGATAAAGTTTTTTTTCTTTTTCTTTTTTCTTTTTTTTTTTTTTTTAAGAAAGACAGGGTCTCACTGCGTCATTCAGGCTGGAATGCAGTGGCAAAATCATGCCCCACTTTACCCTGGAACTCGTGGTCTCAAGTTACCCTCTAACCTCTGGAGTAGCTAGGACTGCAGGCACACACCACCACACCTGGCTGGTTTTATTTTTATTTTTTTCTAGAGACAAGGTCTCACTGGGTTGCCCAGGCTGGTCTCAAACTCCTGGGCTAAAGTGATTGTTCTGCCTTGACCTCCCAGAGTACTGGGATTATAGGCATGAACCACCAAGAGTTCTTAAAACAACTCTTGGAGGCAGGCTTTATTTATTATCTTCATTTCATACAGCCTCAGAAAGGTTAAGTAATTTCTCTAAGATCTCAAAATCAGAAAAGTGGGTTCTGACTTGGCTATATCCAGCTTCACAGTTGGTTATGTTATACTTTGTCACTGAGAAAGAACCTACTCTCATATCTAAATTACTCTTGCCCCTTTATTTGTAAGGCTTAGAAGATAATGTTCCTGGTCTGGGACCTCTGTATTTTGGGAAGCTTTGTTTATAATACTGGCGTTATCAAGGGATTCTGACAGAGTCCTCATAGTGATATCCTAATACCTGTTTTTATAAATAGGTAGAAGGCTTACATTATTACATTGTTGTCATAATGCCTGGAAGAAGGAGGAAAATTATTTTATTAGCTAAGATATGGTTTATAACATAGGTAATGCCTACAGTTTTCCAGACACTGAATATTTCATTTGGTCTTACCCAGGAAATAAGTATTATTATCCAACTATTGTATTGCACAAATGAAGAAACTGAGGCTTTGAGAGTGTTGAACTTATAATCACACAGCAAGAACATAACAGCTGGGACTGAAGCCGAGGTCTGTCTGACTCTAAAGGTCTTTTTATTTTTATTTTTATTTTATTATTTATTTATTTAGAGACTGAGTTTTCCTCTTGTCACCCAGGCTGGAGTGCAATGGCACAATCTCAGCTCACTGTAGCCTCTGCCTCTGGGGTCAAGCGATTCTCCTGCCTCAGCCTCCTGAGTAGCTGATATTACAGGCACCTGCCACCACTGCCAGCTAATTATTGTATTTTTAGTAGAGACTGGGTTTTGTCAAGTTGACCAGACTGTTCTCAAACTCCTGACCTCGTGATCCACCCACCTTTGCCTCCGAAAGTGCTGAGATTACAGACATGAGCCACCGTGCCTGGCCCTTTTGTTTTTCTTTTTTTTTTTTTTTTTTTGGTGAGACAGAGTCTCGCTCTGTCCCCCAAGCTGGAGTGCAATGGCCCGATCTCAGCTCACTGCAACCTCCACCTTCCGGGTTCTAGCAATTCTCCTGCCTCAGCCTCCCAGGTAGCTGGAATTACAGGTGCCTGCCACTACGTCTGGCTGATTTTTGTATTTTTAGTAGAGACGAGTTTTCACCATATCGGTTAGGCTGGTCCTCAGGTGATCCACCCTCCTTGGCCTCCTAAAATGTTGGGATTACAGGCGTGAGCCACCACGCCCAGCCAAAGGTCTTTTTAAACACACAGTGCTGTCTTTTCCATCTGTTTATCATCTTGTGGCATTATCTTTGTTTTTCGTGAGGCTTCAGATTTAAAAAGTTTTATTTTGGACTTTGGATTCTGAAGTAATAGCTTTTACTCCTGGATGATCACATCACTCTCTCTCTCTCACACACACACACACACATACACACACACACGCACACACTTTATAGGACAAGGATAATATCCATATGCTTGCTATATATCTCTTAATCTTCTAAAAGCATTTACCATTTGACTTTCCAGACCCCTTAGTAGGTCTGGAATCTGGCAGTTGTCAGATATACATTTGAATGCTTAAATCAATAACTCAAGATTTTAATTTTGCTGTTATAGTTAGTGAATGGTGCCAGATTGAAATCATTTTCATGATCAAAGAGTGGGATGCATACTAGTTATCATTTTATTTAGTCTTTTTTATACTACGAGGATAGGCCATGCAGACAGGAAATATTAAAATGTAGAATGTTAGGATGGACCTCTGGGATGTGATTCTAGTGCCCTGAGAAACCTTTCTAGTTCCCAAAGACAGAGGCATTTCCATGGTGACTGTGGCCTTTCATATATGATGCCCTTGTTAGCTGAATATTCATTGCCTCAAGCCTTGCAGTTTTGAAGGTTGCATAGGGAAACAGAAGTAATCATAGTATACAAATGTTCACTAATGAACTGTCCACGTGTAAAATTGGTTCCCACTCAAACATTCATCCCTGTGAATTCTATTCCTGCACATCCCATTAGTTAGAGTGTTTTCCTGATTGTTCGGAAGATGTAAAATCAGTGTACTCAATTGCAAAGTCAAATGGTAGATTTTGCAAAAATATGAGAAATAAAGATTTCATGAAATAGAGAAAAGTGAGGCTGAAGAGCCGCCAGAGTGACATATGAAGCCATTGGCAAATAAAATTCTGGCAGCTTGAGACCAGTGAATAATTGAAAAAGGGAAAATCCACCAAAATGATGACATGGTAGGCATTTCAAAAGAAGAATCTGACAATTAAAAATTGAAGGGATGTTGGTGATGTCCAGGTATTTTTGGAAGAATATTCTTCACTATAATTGTGCTGGGGAAGTTAGGAAATGCTAGAAAAACTAAAAGATATCTAACAACTGTTTATCATTACTACTACTACTACTACTGCTACTACTACTACTACTACTACTACTACTACTACTATTTTGGTTAGCATATAGTTGCATTTATTACATACATTTTGTTAAGTAGAAGATTAAATATATACTTATATTTAATCTCAATTTTTAATGTAATGAAACCCCTTTTCTACATTCATTATGGAATTTTGGTGCTTATTTTAAGTGAATTCACTTTAAATGTCCTTTTTCAGATAACTGTGGTTCTGGAATAATGAGAACCTCTTGTAATGGGTGACATACTTGTCTTTATGTGTCTATGTGTCTTCCCTCTCCAGTTTTGCCGGTAATGAACAACAGCAACAAACACTGGCAAGGAGAGTTAGAGATGGGGTGAGTCATCCTTAGTAAAATTATCTTTTAACCAGTGAGGCAAAGAAACAAAACCTTGATGAGCAATAATCTATTCTAGAAGAATAGCTAACCAGCAGATTATACTTTTGTCTTGGAGAAAGGACTCCAGGTCACTCATTCAATCAAAAGGCATTACATAAATAAAGATTTCCAGTTTGGGGGTGCTGGAGGGGACTGTAGCAATATTGTTTTTGAAGTCGTCGTTTCTCTTTAGTAGCATCACCCAGAGCTTTGATGTTACTCAGACTCTAAGATGAATACATTTTGGAGCTTCCTAATCCATTTGAACAGGAAAACGTGTTTGTAACAGCCTTAATTTGGCCCACTGGTAGACTTGGCAGGCTCCACTGCAACAGCAAGAGTGGAGTCTAATGTACCCTGCTGGCTGCTTTCACTACGGCCAAGGTTCTGGAAGCCCATTATTTCTGAGGATGCCATTCCTTTTGTTTTGTTTTTGTTTTTTTTTTTAAAGTCTTAGAGTCTGGGGAATACCCCAAGGTTGTGATAGTATCCAAAATCCAGTATTTTGGGGATTTTGAAATCTGTGAAAAGAACATATATCACTTGAAACTACAGTGCACAATTGATTTTCTGGTAACTTCCAAACAGTATGCAAGCCCCATTCTAATAAAATCAGAAGATTATTTTTTGGGGACTTGAAAAGTAATGTATACCTTAAAGCCATTCTCTAAATAGAGCTCATTCATTATGACCCACATTTGCGTTCGTGCCTCCCTTAAACGTAGGCCAGAATATTTATCTACAATTTAAGTAGCAACACGTTAGTTAAGTGCTTGATTTAAAGTAGCTGGCATTTCCATTTATTTGTCTTTTATTGGAAAAGTTCATTCCTCTGAGAGGGGTTGAATTAGTCATTGTATAGTTTAGATAAGTCCCTTGATTTGGGGACAAAACATTCACAAGATTTGTGTGGCTGTCTATAGCATCCGTGTGATGGACACATCATGAATCTCTTAATAGTTGTGAGATTGCTTTTCACTCAAAAGTATGATGTGTGACTGACTCCTCCATTTTATGGCAAATCATGTAGCTCATATATCATGCTAGCCATGCATCTTGATTTATATTTGTCTAAGGATTTGACTCTGAGATTTACCTTCTTAGATGCTGAAAATATTCAATACCATATGGTTTCTTTTATTAGTATGATCAAGAATGTGTTTTCATCAAAATGTTGAAAAGTTGACACCGAGACGGCTAAACCAGTAAATAGTGTATTTTGTTTAACGTCTTTCATGTGCCTGGTATGAAAAAATATATAGAAATTCATTGAACCCAGAACTTCCTGTTCCCAATGGTTTAGTAATCAGTCTTAGATTTTTTTTTTTTTTTTCAATTAGAGACAAGGTTTTGCTCTGTCACCCAGACTGGAGTGCAGTGGCATAGTCATAGCTCACTGCACCTTGAACTGCTGGGCTCTAGTGATCTTCCCACCTCAGCCTTCCAAGTAGCTGAGACTACACATGCCACAACACTCAGCTAGTCAAAGATCTTTTAAGTTCTATCATTTACCTAGATTATTAACGGTAAGTCTTGCCATTACCTCTTCTTTTACAAGGATGGAAGGATTATTTGTGTTGACTTTGGCTCTTATGACACAGAGTATCCTACATTTTCTAGAATCTTTTAAAAATACTTTTTGCTCTTGATCTTTTGGAGAGGTCATCCCTCAACTAGTGTTAGGGAATATAGTGTAAGGGATAACCAGTTTGTTCTTCTCCAACACTCAAAACATCAGGCTTAAAGAAGCTAGAATTAAGTTAAGCTGGCTGAGATGACAGCTTTGTGTTGGGTCTGTTTTAGAGACCAGCCTGCCCCCTCCAAATCTAATCAATATCAAGTGAAATTATATTCCCCTCACCACTGTCTTGGCATTAATTTGACTTTCAGATTGATCCGTCATAGTGTGGTAATCCAATTTGTCTTCTGCCCCCTTCGTTTTCATCATACTTAGGGTCTGATGGCTTTTCCTGATACAGTCAGCCCTGTGTGTCCACACATAGAACCAACTGCAGATTGAAAATATTTGGGGAAAAAAAGACAATAAAAATAACAATACAATTTAAAAAATACAAATATAAAAAATACAGTGCACCAGCTATATACATAGCATTTACATTGTATTAGGTATAAGTAATCTAGAGGTGATTTAAAATATACAGGATTTGACTGATGTGGGTTGAAGAAAAAAATGTATACAGCAGGTTGTGTGTAGGTTATACTATACAAATGCTATGCCATTTGATGCAAGGGACTTGAACATCTGTGGATTTTGATATCCTTGGTGGGAGTATAGGGGTCCTGGAACCAATCGCCCATGCATACAAAAGGACGAACATATATTAATATTATGCTAACCTAATTAGTCAGAGTCCAGGATGTTGATCAGGCTATATTTACCATGCAGCCATAGAGCCCTCTTTTCTTTCTTTCTTACTTTTTTCTTTTTTTTTTTTCTTTTCTTTTCTGGAGTGCAATGGCATGACCTCAGCTCACTGCAACCTCTGCCTCCCAGGGTCAAGTAATTCTCCTGCCTCAGCCTCCCAAGTAGCTGGAATAACAGGCTTCTGCCACCACACCTGGCTAATTTTTGTATTTTTGGTAGAGACGGGGTTTCACCATGTTGACCAGCCTGGTCTCGATCTCCCAACCTCAGGTGATTCACCTGTCTCAGCCTCCCAAAGTGCTGAGATTACAGGCATGAGCCACCATTCCCAGCCCATTTTTATATATATTTTTTAATCTTTGGGATTGGGCCAGCCTTGCCGTCTTGTTCTTCTTCTTGAGAGTATCTTGCCTTCATGAGGTAGTCCTGCCATTACTTCCCCTTTCTGGACTACCTTTATACTTCCTCTTTCCATACAGTCAGTGTAGTAAGTTCAACCAGAACACTTCATGCAACCCAGGCATTCATCCCGTATCTCACTCTTGTTCTCTCTTTGCATGTAAGCCTAAGTATGCTGGACACTGCTTCCGATTTCTGTACTGTGTGGTTGACCTGAAGATAGGAAAATCCCAAGATACAGAATTGGACTTAAGGTAGAGGCCCTTAATTGCACCTTGATCCTAAGCCAAATTTCCAGTCCAGTTTTACTGTATTCCTGCTTTGTGATATTTAGATGCTGAGCCACCTCATAGTATCATACTTTGCTTTTCATTCAGCTTGTGATTTCTTATTCTTTTCTGTAAATGTAAATGCATACGGAGAGAATGGTAAATGGCAGAGCAGGAATTCCTGGGTCTTTGGCCACCACACTCTTAAAATCGCTAATAATTTCTATATTCTGGGTGTTTATAAAATCTTCATGGGTGTCTGTAAAGTCTTCCTTTCTTTATACCGCTGCCTTAAACCCTGCCTTTAACATCTCTATAGCTTGGACCTTGCAGGTCTCTTTACACTTTTCTAATCCATTCTCCCCACTGCTGTGATCCTAAAATGCAGACTAAACCTATTGTTCGCCAGTGTAAAACCTTTGAGTGGCTCCTCCTTGTCTGTACCATGAAACCCAAGATCCATAGCACAGAGGCAATATAGTGTATTGGTTCAGGGTGCAGTTCTAGAGTCAGTCTGCCTGGCTTTGAATTTGGCTTTTATTTATTTGCTGAGTGATTTTTGGCCAAGTTACTTACCCTCTCTGTCCTCAGTTTGCACACCTATAAAATGGAAATAACAATAGTGGTTTCTTTGTAGAAGGTTTGCTATGATGTTTAAATTGCATGAGAATAATATAAAGGGATTAAAACAATGCCTAGAGTAGAGTAACTCTTAGTAAGTGTTAGATCCTGGCCTACTTTGCTAGTCTCATTTCCTGCTGAAACATTAAGCACCAATCAAACCAAACTGCTTCTAGATTCTAAGTGTACACTGTGCTAGTTCATTGTTCTGTATCTTTAAACATGATATGCCCTTTGCCCGGAATGAACATTGCCCTGCCTGATGCCTGAGCATTGTCTTCCCTCTGAAGATTCCCAAACCAGTCTGAATAACCTGAGTATTGTAGGTATTAAAGATTCAGTGAAGTACAGATTGCACAACATGTCTGTCTTCATAGAAATTATGTTCTACTGGGAAGAAAGAGACAACAGAATAAATAAATAAAGCAAGGAAGAGGATGTTTATGGGGTGGGTTTGCAATTTCAAATAGGCAAGGCGTCATTATAAAGGTGACATCCGAGTAAAGACCTGAAGATTAAGGAACAAGCCAATGTGGGCAAAGAGTGTTCCAGGCTGAGGGAACAGCAACTGGCTCTGGTATGCTCCTGGAATAGTAAGGAGAGCACTAGGGCTGAAGCTGAAGAGAAAGTAGTATAAGACAGTGTCAGAAAAGAAATGGGGCCAGATTGCAGAGCGCTTGGTTGACAGCCACTGGAGGGTATTGAGCCAAGGAATCCTGTGATTTGATTGTTGTAACTTCTAGGTATACCATAGGTTGTATAAGGGCAGACACATTCTAACAAGAATAATTTAGACAAAAGATAGTGGTGGCTTGGATGAGGGTAGAAGCAGTAGAGGTAGGGATTGCTTTAGATTCTGCCATATTTTGAAGGTAGAGCCAGTGGCATTAGCTAATAGATTTGATGTGGGGTAAGAAAAAAAAAGAAAGAGGACGGGCGTGGTGACTCATGCCAGTAATCCCAGCACTTTGGGAGGCCGAGGTGGGCAGATCACGAGGTCAGGAGATTGAGACCATCCTGGCTAACATGGTGAAACACCGTCTCTACTAAAAATACAAAAAATTAGCTAGGTGTGGTAGCATGTGCCTGTAGTCCCGGTTACTTGGGAGGCTGAGGCAGGAGAATCACTTGAACCCAGGAGGCATAGGTTGCAGTGAGCCAAGATCACGTCACTACACTCCAGCCTGGGCAACAGAGCGAGACAACGTCTCAAAAAAAAAAAAAAAGAATCAAGGATAATATCAAGATTTTTGCCTGAACAACTGAAAGGATAGAACTCTATTAGACTGAGATGAGGACAGTGAAGAATAGGTTTTGAAGTAGCTCAGTTTGAATATTTTAGATCTGAGATGCCTTTTAGATGTCCAGGTGGAGATGTTGAAGAGGAGGTTGAATATATGTCTAACGTCCAAGGGAGAAGTCTGCGCTAGATACGTAAATTTAGGAGTTATTAAGCCATGAGACTGGATGAGGTACCAGAGGAAGATCCAGTACACACGATTGAGAAAGAGCTGCCTGTGAGGCAGGGGCAAAGTGGTGGCTCGGTGAGGATAGTTTCTTGAAAGCCAAGGAGGGAAGTGTTTTCATAGAGGATGGAGTGATCAACTGTGTCAGGTGCCAAGAGATCATGTAAGATGAAAACTGATGATTGATGACTAGATTTTGCAAAATGGAGATCCTGAATGCCCTTGAGAAGCAGTTTTAGAGCAGTGGTAGGAGGAAAGCTGAATAGGAGTAGGTTCAAAATGGAAAGAGGGACTGGGAACAGCATGTATAGACAACTATTTTGAGAAACTTACCTGTGAAAGAAAGGAAAGCAGTAGGGTGGTGGTTCCCTACTCTGAAGGCTTAGCTACACAGTCACTTCTGGTGTCAACTGTCTGGGAAAAGTTATTTTTGCAGAAACCTTGTTATTACCATTAAGATTTTTTTTTTTTTTCTCTCCTGACAGCTGTCATTTTGGATTGCTTCTCTCCTTTAGTTTGACAGTTCCTAAGTTAGGACCTACTGAAATCTTACTTTCTTCTTGATTCTCAAATAGTAAGCAAAAAAGAGCCAGCCTCTTTGGGGACAAACATACTGCCCTCCAGAGCAGGTTGCCAGGGCTCTCAGTTTAGAGACATCACATTTCCTAAGACTTGGGGCAATGCCATGGGAACAAAGGATAGCTAATTTATCTTGAGTGCTTTTGTGCTAGCACAGTGTTGAGTGTTTTCTATCCATTATCTATTTAACCATAATAGCTGGTTGGGTGATACAGATTCATAAAGAGAAACTTACAGGTAAATAACTGGGATTTAGCATCACGTTTTATCTTACTAGCGTTGATAGCTCATTAGAATACTGAAGGACGTTTTGTGAATGTCTCTGAAGTGTGAGGCACATTTATGAAACTGGGCATTAAAAGGAGTCACATTGTAGATTACTTTTAAAAAATATTATGAACTTCTGGTTAAGAATATAGCCTTCACTTCAGTTTATACTGAGAGACTAGATTTGGGGAAAAACAGCCCAATCCAATGAAAATCCTCCAAGAGATCTTAAATCCTTAGAATATACAAGTCACCTTTACCCATGGGTTCTCTTGTCCCTTTCTGCAGTTATTGATTTTTCCTGGTGCCTTTTCTATAATGTCTGCCTGGCCCTATCCATTTCCTTATGGATTTATTGCTCATCCTTTTACATTGCTCTCTTTAGAGGAATACTATGTCAAACTTTTATCCCTTTTATCGGGTTACAACAATTTAAAAGTAGATTGTGCTCTTGGCCTAAACATATTGACAATGACCCTTAACAATATTTGAATTATAGTGTGGTTTTCAGGTAAACATCTTAGTACACCGTTTCTTTTTATGTATGGACCTCACTTCTTTACCTATTTACATATCTCTAGGGAAAGATTAATGTGTGAGTTGGGAAAAAAATAGATACTTTGCTTTGAAATTGCTCTATTCTTTCTTCCAAGATGCCATCTAGGAATGCACTATTTTGAACTTTGTAGGCACATTTTCATTTTAAAAGAAGAGGAAAAATGACTTGAAAAAATGTGTTGGCAAAACCTGAAAAGAAAACTCTACAAAAAAAGAACTCTAGCCCGACAAGAGAACATGAAGAAATGATTACTAATGATTTCAATTTTCAGTAAATTACGAAGCATACATAATAGACTTCGAAGAGAGATGATTCCTATGGCATGCTTCATGCTGCCTTCACAGATAAGTGTGTAAATGGAAGGGAAATGAATTGTTTCAGCCTGGAAAATCTATACCATTTTGGTGGAGTGAAAATGAGTGAAATTGAAATAATCCTATCACTTCTTACTGAAAATATAACATATAAATGTTTTTGATGTGTTTCTAGAAAACAGTGTACTTACAGATTTGCTGCAGAGAAACATAATTTTGAGTCAGAGGTAACTAAATGAGTATAAAAAATAAGGGTATAGTAGTGTTTTATATAATTTATACTGCAAAATTTGAAAATTTGAAATATTGCTGTGTAGGTAGGAATGTTTTTCTTTTTAACTCCTTAGAACTTAGCAAAATTTTCACAATGGAAAATAAACTTCATTCATATATTCATTTAACACATAATTACTGAAAGCCTACAGTGTGCCGGATAATATTAATAAGACAGAAAAAGTCCCTGCCACTAAGGAGCTTATATTTTAGAAGTGAAGATGGATAATAAATAAGCAATCATATAGCTAACTCTACCATTTCACTTATCATATGATATGTGTTGTGAAGTTTAGGATTCTTTGAGAGGTCCTCCCTGAGGAAATGATGTTTAAGCTGAGACTTGAGGAAAGACAGGAGGTAACCAGGTGAAGGAGAAGGAGAGGTGGTGCAGGATGAAGGAACAGCATGTACAGAGACCTTGAGATGAGAAGGAACTTGATGGGCTCAAAGAACTGAGAAAAGCAAAAAGTTGGACAATGTGGTTGGAGCAAGTAAACAAGAATAGAGAAGGTGAAAGTGTTGTGGATTTTGAACTTTATTATGAGAACAAGGAGAAGCTATTAAAGGATTTGTTTTAGCAGGTTTATATTTATTTTATCTTATTTTATTTTTTTGAGACAGAGTCTTGCTCTGTCACCCAAGTTGGAGTGCAGCATCATGATCACAGCTCATTGCAGCCTCGACCTTCTAGGCGTAAGCGATCCTCCCGTCTCAGCCTCCTGAGTAGCTGGGACTACTGGCATGCTCCACCATGCCCAGCTAATTATTAGTATTTTTTGTAGAGACAAGGTTTTGCCATATTGCTCAGTGAGAGATGTGTCACTCTTCCTTTCACTTGAACACTTAGAGGACATTGTCACAATTGGCCCACTTTCAGTATTGTCATGTTTCAGGGAATAGTGAGGCCCAATGAGAGAGAGGGACATGGGGGAAGAGCCAGTTGATGGAGCAATCAGATAAATGGAGCAACATTTATCCATTGAGTTCACCATTTTATATGGATGAGGCTCGTGATGCCCCAAATACAATTACAATGGTAACATCAAAGATCACTGATAACAGATCACCATAGGCTGGGAGCAGTGGCTCACTCCTTTAATCCCTACACTTTGGGAGGCTGAGGCGGGCGGATCACCTGAGGTCGGGAGTTCGAGACCAGCCTGACCAACATGATGAAACCCCACCTCTACTAAAAATACAATATTAGCTGGGCGTGGTGACAGGCAACTGTAATCCCAGCTTTTCGGGAAGCTGAGGCAAGGGAATCACTTGAACCCGGGAGGTGGAGGTTGTAGTGAGCCGAGATCATGCCACTTCTTCACTGCTTCAGCCTGGGCAACAGAGTGAGACTCTGTCTCCATAAAAACCAAACAAACAAACAAGATTATCATAACAGATACAATAATAATAAAAAGGTTTGAAATATTGCAAGAATTACCAAAACGTGACAGATTTATGAAGCAAGCGTATGCTGTTGGAAATATAGTGCTAATATGCTTGCCCAAAATAGAGTTGCTGGAAACCTTCAAGTTTTGAAAAACACAGTATCTGCAGTGTTATAAATCAAAGAGAAATAGAATGAAGTATGTTTGCATTAAAAAGTCACCGTGTGTATCAATTAGGGATACATTTTAGTACAAATCACAGGAAATTTTGGCTTAAATAATTGGGGTGTTTATTCTTATTAGATGATAGGTTGGGATAAGAATTCAGCAGTACCTTCAGAAGCCAGGCTATTTCTGTCTTTCTACTCTGATATTCTTGGTATGTTGGCATTTGTCCTCATTCTTGTCTTTGTAGATCCATCTCCAGCCCGTTGTCAATATTCCAGGCAGGAAGAACAAGAAAGTCTAACAGGGAGGGGCAAGGCCTATATCAGGAAAGAGAAAACTCACTGGATAGAACCTTTGTGTCATCCTACATCCCTTTTTCTCATGTACCACATCTAATGCATCAGCAAATCCTAGGGGCCCTGCCTTCAGAATATATAGAGAATTGGAACCACTTTTTACCATATTCACTGCTACTACCTGATCCAAGCCATCACCTTCTCTGTTACATTATTGCAGTGGCTTGATAACTGGTCTACCTGCTTCCATTCTTACATTCCTATAGTCTGTTCTCAACCCCTGGAACATTTTGTGTGTGTGTATTTTAAATATTAAGGCATAAGTCACATATAAAATTCATTCTTTTAAAGTGTGCAATTCAGTGTTTCTTAGTATATTCCCAAAGTTGTGCAACCATCGCTACTATCTAAACCAAGAGATTGTTCCTTTCTAAACATAAGTCAAAACCTTCTTAAAACTGTCCAATTATGGCCGGGCATGGTGGCTCACGCCTGTAATCCCAGCACTCTGGGAGGCCGAGGCTGGTGGATCAGCAGAGGTCAAGAGGTCAAGACCAGCCTGGCCAACATGGTGAAACCTATCTCTACTAAAAATACAAAATTTACTTGGGTGTGGTGGCACATGCCTATAATCCTAGCTACTTGGGAGGCTGAGGCAGGAGAATTGCTTGAACCCGAGAGGCAGAGGTTGCAGTGAGCCGAGATTGCGCCACTGCATTCCAGCCTGGGAGACAGTGCAAGACTCTGTCTCAAAAAACAAACAAACAAACAAAAAACTGTCCAGTCATTTCTCATCTCAGGGTAAAAGCCAAACTTCCTGAATGTTCTGCAGTGCCCTACATGATCTGACTTCCTATTATCTCAGACTTCATCTCCTACAACCATCTCCCCTTATCACACTTTTTTTTTTTTTGAGACAGAGTTTTGTTCTTGTTGCCCAGACTGGAGTGCAATGGCGTGGTCTTGGCTCACTGCAACCTCCGCCTCCTGGGTTCAAGCAATTCTCCTGCCGTAGCCTCCCAAGTAGCTGGGATTACAGATGCTTGCCACGACGCCCGGCTAATTTTTGTATTGTTAATAGAGACAGGGTTTCACCATGTTGGCCAACCTGGTCTCGAACTCCTGACGTCAGGTGATCCACCCGCCTCAGCCTCCCAAAGTGCTGGGATTACAGGCGTGAGCCACCAAGCCTGGCCCACACCCTCATCCTCTTCAACTGCATTGGCCTCCTTGCTGTTCCACACCAGGTGAGCTCCTGCTACAGATCCTGTACTCTTGCTGTTCCCTCTACCTGGAATGCTTCCTTTCTCACCTCCTTCCAGGTTTCCTCAGATGACACCCTTTCGGTGGGCTGTTTCCTGACCACTCTATTTAAAATTGTAGCACCCTCCCCATATACATACATATACACACATACACACACACACTCACTGACACACATTCACAGCACTCCCTCTTTCCCCTTATGTTTTTATTCAGTTTTTATCAGCTTATAATATATAGTTATCTCTCAGTATCCATGGGGACTCCCATGGATACTAAAATCCCCAGATACTCAAGTTTCTTATATAAAATGGTATAGTATTTGCACATAACCTATACATATCCTCCTGCATACTTAAAGTCATCTCTGGATTACTTACAATACCTAATATGATACAAATACTATGTAAATAGTTGTTATACTGTAATGGTTTTTAAGTTTTACAATTTTTATTATTTTTAAAAAATATTTTTGATCTACAGTTGGTTGGTTGAATCCATGGATGTGGAATGCATGGATATGGAGAGCCAACTTACTATATAATTTACTAACTTTTGTTTATCATCTGTCCCTCTCTATTAGATTATAAATTCCTTCAGGGCAGGGTTTTTGGTTGTTTGAGCTCAGTACCATGAACAGGTGCAATGTATATTTTTTGAATGAGTAAATGAACTCTGTCATGGCATCCCAATCTGCAAAAAAGGCTAGCCTCCAGATTAGAAAAAATGAGAAATGAATTGTAAATGGGTATTGACTGAGTGCATTGAAAATTGTAAGAGCTCTTATTGTAGTGCATTGTTTATTTGACAAACATTTATTACTAAGTGCCAATCACTGAAATTACAATGGCAAGTAAGACATTCATGGTCCCTGCATCATTTACATTCTAGAGGGGTGATATATACAATAGATAAATAAATCAGTAAACAAGGTAATGTTAAAGAGCAATGATTGCTGTGAAGAAAATCAGACAAGGTGATAGAAAGTGAACGTGGTGAGGGTGGGTTATAGGCTTGGGTGGGGAAGTAGGGTAATACCTCTGTGGCCAGAGGAGACCTTTTTAGAAAGTCATGTTTGAGCTAACACCTGAATAACAGGGAAAAGTCACCCATGTGGATATCTGTGAGAAGAGCCTTTCTAGATTGGTAACAAGGACAAGAAAGAAGGCTTGTATGGATAGAGCATACTGAGTCAGGGGAGGGGCAGGAGATGAGACTGGACAGGTCAGATTATGCAGGGCCTTTTAGGTAAAAGTTTAGATTTTTATTTTAAGACAATATGAAGTCATTAGAAGGTTTAATCAGGGAAGTGATATGATCTGGTTCACATTTTAATGGAGTTAAAGAAATAAAATAGAATGTAGTTCACGAACTTGTTTGCTTTCAGTAGCCGGGTAGTATAAAAGTATAAAACAGATCCTTATAAGCAAAATAATATTGCATTGATAATAGCAACTTTCTTTGGGCCTAAGTGTTAGGAGGCAATGGAGAGCATAGACCCTGTGTTAAGAGGTGTAGCCTCTCTTGAGTCCCACCCAGGTTAGGCCAAGTGGAATCATATGCCCAGTGTTCCCAGCTTTTTAAATTTTCCAAGAGAAGTAAAGAATCTAGAGTGTTTTGTTAAACTCTTCAATTTATAAATATTATCAATTAATTTAGTAGTTTATAAAAATATTATGGGCCAGATGGAATAGCCTTGCCGGTCAGATGATAGGATCTCATAGATGGCACTTTGCGATCTCTGGATTAGTGTGATGGCAGTGGAAATGCAGGGGGAAAATGAGATTGAGGTATATTTTGAGGGTGGTAATGACAAATATAACGGATAGAGTGGATGTGGAAGAGAATGGGTAGAGAAGAGAGTGAGAGAGGGAGACATCCTTGACACTGGGTTTTTGGCTTGAACAGCTGGGTGAATGGGGGTACAATTTAATGAGATACAGAAACCAGTAAGAAAGACATACTGTGGGTGTGGGAAGACCGAACATTTAGTTGAGACTTACCAAGTTTGAGATGCATGTGAGTCATCAAATGGAAGTTTCCAGAGAGATTTGGATACACAAGACTTGTTTTTAGAAAACAGGTCTTGTGTATATATAAGAGATAACAAGTTGAGAGTTACTGATATATAGTTTGTAGCTGTTGGGTAGATGAAATCAACTAGGGAAAGAGTAGTGAAGGCCACCTGTCCAGGTTTTTCTAACAAAAATTAGAATAAATATGAATAATATGCACTTCACTTTAGGAGTCTTTCATCTGAATTGACCAGAAACATTGTCTTTAAGTTTCTATTCATCATTGCACCTGCATCCAGCATTAAGACAGCTACTATGTTTTCTTAACTTGATGTCCTTCTCATCAAGCTGTGAATGTATGTGAAAGAGAAGGGCTCTGTTTAGTACAGACCATGGGAAGGCGATGCTGTGTATAAAGTATTGCCACTCTAGCATGTAACATCATAGAACACAGCATGAGATACATCACAGCTCTGCTTTGCTTTGGAGTTAATTCAGAGTAGTGATTTTATGTTTTTAAAAAATTTAAACTTAAACCCTTAGGTATCTTAACATTTGCTTCCAGTGAGGCACCGCTGAAGCTCTCCTGCTAGTCGGCACAAGTCTTTGCTGTCCAGGGATACTAGTATTTTCTTGAGATAGACTTTTTATTCTATAAATCTTTATAAAGTTTGCACTTTGGGTTGACCTTCAGGTATAAGACATACTGCTTTTGTTTAGTACTTAAAAAAGAACAAAAAGTAAATCTGAACAGAGCCAGGCTTTCTTTTTCTTAGAATTTTGTGTCTGCTTTTATACCATATAAGTGCCCAGAGGCATCTTAAGATGGACATGATTTTATCAATCTTAAATTTAAAAAAAATGCTTTATAGGTTTGGGATTTGCAAGTATGTAATATGCTGCAAGCCAGCGGAATCTGTTGTAATACAATAAAGTTTATTGTAACATAAACCAATTTATCAAAAATATGGCTCATGGATTACTAGCCTAATCCATAAAATCAGACCTCCTACGGAACATTTCATATTAATTTATTATACCTCCACCATGTGTATTATTACTTAGCACTTATTACATGCCAGTGGTTTCTTAGGCACTGAACAAAATCAAAAGATGGAACTTGACCCAGGCCAAAACGTTGTTTGATGTTTTGGCACAGTAGCAAGGTAGAAGAAGAAAAGTCCTACTTTCCTACGTGCCCTCATTTTGGTGCCTGTGCCCGTAGTATACTTTTGAGTCCTAAACTATCTCAGCCCCATTTTAAAATTTGGAATACATATAGAAGTGCTTATGATTCACATGTCCCATTCATTTTAGGTATTGATAAAGAACCTTGACTTTTAAGGAAAAAGCGCTAAGAACATCAACATCCGTGCCCTGTGAGAAGCCTTTAAGATCGGCAATCCAACCACCTAAAAGTTTCTAGAAATATTTGTTTCTCTTAGCCTGTGAACTCTAATAGAGCACAATTTTTCTTCAGTTGCACATCTATGAGCCTAATTCCATATCAAGCCTAACACAGAATCATGTTTTAAAATATCTTATTTTTAACACCTGTAGTCAAATCTCATTTATCTCTCACAATTGGCTTACTTTCTATTTTATTTGTGGTGGGCTTTTATACCCAAATTGAATTGGTTTAACTACTAGTTTTCCTTTCATCATTTGGCTTGTACCCAAGGAACTTAGTTTATTTTTCATATTATTCTGAGAAAATGTGACCAAATAAATCGCTTTTAAAAATTAATAGACTGTTCAAAGCCAACTAGTAGTGGTTTGCAAGTTATTTTTGACCATCTGTGCTTCTACCTTTGGTTAATATCAAAAGTTGTCTGTGGCACAGTATAATTCTTGAGCAGAACAGTGGTCTTCTGGTTATAAATACTTATAACATCAGCCATCTATCCTATTTGAATTTACACACCAGAGTCTCAGATTCTTTACTGAACATCTACCCATATTTGAAATTAGTGTTAACTCCAGGTTCATTTGGTTAGAGGAATAAATATACTTAATAAGGCTGAAGTTGGTATTATTGGGTTGAACTAAGATACAGTCATTAATTAATGTCACATTTGTTGTTGACATTGAATATGGGAAATGTAATTAAAAATTTGGTAAACAGGTCTGGGTGCAGTGGCTCATGCCTGTAATCCCAGTGCTTTGGGAGGCCAAGACAGGAGGGTTGCTTGAGGCCAGGAGTTTGAGACCAGCCCAGGCAATATAGTGAGATTCTATCTCTACAAAAAAACTTAAAAATTAGTTAGGTTTGCTGTAATCCCAGCACTTTGGGAGGCTGAGGTCGGTAAATCACTTGAGCTCAGGAGTTTGAGACCATCCTGGACAACATGGGCAAGACCCTGTCTCAAAAACAACAACAACCCCTCCCGCCCCATGTGCCAAAATTAGCTGGATGTGGTGGTGTGTGCCTGTAGTCCCAGCTACTCAAGAGGCTGGGGTGTAGGGATCACATGAGCCTGGGAGGCAGAGGTTGCAGTGAGCTGAGATTGCACCACTGCACTCTAGTCTTGGCTACAGAGCGAGACTCTGTCTCAAAAAAAAAAAAGAAAAGAAAAAAAAGAAATAACTGGTTAGATATGGTGGCACATGCCTGTAGGCCCAGCTACTCTGGAGACTAAGGTGGGAGGATGGCTTGAGCCCAAGTATTTGAGGTTACAGTCAGCTCTGATAGCACCACTGTGCCCAGGCTGGGTGTCTCTTTTGCGGGGGGAAAAAAGGTAGACAAAGGACTGTTTGCTAAGGTAAATTTTGATGAAAAACTAATCTAGATAATAATTTGGGGGTATTGAAATTACTTCTGCTTATATATAGGAAACGTTAAAAGAAATTGCTCCTTCTTATATATAAGAATGTTAAAGTATTATGTAGATAACATCTGTCACTCCCGGGATATACTTGGGTTGCAGAATTAAAATCACAATGAATAGTTTATCATTTCTCCCACTCCTCCCACTCCATTTGCCTTTTATTATTAGTGTTGACAATGCATGGGTTCCTCAGAAACTCCTTAATTTCCCCAAAGTAATTTGCAATTCTGTCTCTTGGGTTTAACACTATGGAACTTAACCATTACTTTTTTATCTTAAAAAACTAATGAATTCCTAGGCATCAAGTGTGTAGGAATAGATTTATACTGAGATATTCCTTCTGACAAATTAGTACTTCAGTACTACAAATTTGCAAAGAGTGGTTTTGGATTCTAACATGTGGGTCTGATGTTTAATTTTATCAATAACTGTTAGTTAGTAAGGGTACAGATTAAACAATTGCATCAAAGAGACCCAATGACGATAAAAGTAGAAGGTTATTTTTCTCTCACTTAACAGTCCAGGGCTGACAGGCAGGCTCTTTCTTATGACCTCATGGTCCTCAGGCTGGCAAGGTGGCTCTGCCATCCTGCATGAGTGACTTCCATGGTTCCTTTGGTGGACTCTGTGATAGCAGAGGAGAGTATGCCCAATGTATTAAGGCCAAGGCTTGAAAGTGTTATACATCACTACCACTCACATTCCTTTGGTGAGAACTTAGCTACTGGCTACACCTACTGGCAAAGGAAAATGGAAAGTGTAGTCTTAAGTTCGTTAGCCATGTGCCAGCTAAAATTTGCTGTAGAAGGGAGGACAAGTTTTAAAGGTCTTCCACTCAATTTTTTATCTAATGTTTTCTTTGTGCATAGCATAAAATTCCATGTCATGTTGTCAATACCTTGGAGCCAAAATGAAGCACTTTCTCTAACTCCCCATTCTCACCTCTCAAAAATAAATAAAAATTAAAGAGATACGCTTGCCCTTGTGTTAAAGTGGAAGATTAACCAGATACATTAGATCTGGAAAATCTGCAGAAATTGATAGAATTGTTTCCTGCCCTGCAGGAGTCTTTGATAATTTGTGTATATTTACATATCCACAAAAATACGTCCATCAGAAGTCCTGCCGGCCATTTGTGGAAGATAATAAAAGGAAATTCAAACTGAGATAAATTCTGGAAGAGTATATCAAAGCACTTTATAGGGGTGTGGTTGTTTCCAAGGTTAAGAGTGTGGCTATTGTAGTCTGATGCCTTTGTTCATTTGGAACATTTAACTCTGTTTTTTGGAGTAGAGACTTATCAAGTACCCCCATAATTCCTGTATTATTCTCTATACACAGAACAGGGCAACAATTCTACAGTCTACAAGTATTTCCGATTAAAAAAAAATTTTTTAATTTTGTGGGTGCATAGTAGATGTTTATATTTCTGAGTTACATAAGATATTTGATACAGGCGTATAGTATGTAATGATCACATCAGGGTAAATGGGATATTAATCATCTCAAGCATTTGTTCTTTTCTCTGTGTTACAAACAATCCGGTGATACTCTTTTAGCTATTTTAAAATGTGTAATACATTACTGTTGACTGTAGTCACCCTATTGTGCTGTCACACACTAGATCTTATTCATTCTATCTAACTAGATTTTTGTATCCATTAAGCATCCCCACTTTCCTCTACCTCCAGCACTCTTCTCAGCCTCTTGTAACCATGATTCTACTTTCTATCTCCATGAGTTCAATCGTTTTCATTTTTTTGCCTCACAGATAAGTGAGCACATGTGAAGTTAGTCTTTCTGTGCCTGGCTTATTTCACTTAACATAATAACCTCATCCATGTTGCGCAAATGATAGGCTCTTATTCTTTCTATGCTGAATATTACTCCACTGTGTACCTCATTTTCTTATCCATTCATTGGTTGATGGACACTTAGGTTGCTTCCAAATCTCAGCTATTGTGAATAGTCCTATAGTAAGTATGGGAGTGCAGATAGCTCTCCGATATACTGATTTCCTTTCTTTTGGGTATATACCTAGCAGTGGGATTGCTGAATCATATGGTAGTTTTATGTTTAGTTTTCTGAGGAACCTCCCAACTGTTCTCCATAATGATTTGTACTGATGTACATTTCCACCAACAGTGTACAAGGGTTCCCTTTTCTCCACATCCTTGACAGCATTTATTATTGCCTGTCTTTTGGATAAAAGCCATTTTAACTGGGATGAGATGATACCTCATTTCAGTTTTGATTGGCATTTCTCTGATGATCAGTGATGTTGAGCACCTTTCCATATTCCTGTTTGCCATTTGTATGTCTTCTTTTGAGACGTGTCTATTCAGTGGATTATTAGATTTTTTTCTCATAGAGTTGTTTTCTCATAGAGTTGTTTTTTCTCATAGAGTTGTCTAAGTCTTTGGTCACTGCAGCTATATCTGCTTTAGGGTCACCCCAAGCTCAGTAACACTGTGGGTCTTGCAGACTCGTAGAGTTACCACCCTGGTGGTCTTGGGTAATATCCAGGATAATTTCCTGGATTACTAGGCGGAGACTCTTCTTTTCTTTACCCCAAACAAATGGAGTCTCTCTGTGCTGAGATGCCTGGAACTGGAGGAGGGGTGATACAGGCTGTTAATTCAGACCTAAAGCCAGCTTAGCAATGGGTCTTGCCCACAGTGACCACTGCCTGGCTATGGCTGATGTTCATTCAAGGCCCAAGGGCTTGTCAATCAGCTTGTGGTGAATGCTGTCAGTCCTGAGTCTCTTCCTTCAGAGCAGTGGGCTCCCTTCAGGCCCAGCACAGGTCCAGAAATGCCACCCAGGAGTCAAGGCCTAGAACTGGGGACTCCAGGAGCCCGCTTGGTGCTCTATCCAACTGTGGCCAACTTGGCACCCAAGCTGCAAGACAATGTCCCATTTACTCTTCTCTCTCTTTATCTTAAGCAGAAAGGATCTCTTCCTGTAGCCACCACAGCTGGGAATGTGGTTGGGTCTCACAGCTGAAGGCAGCACAGCTCTTAGTCTTACCCAAGGCCCACAATGAGTACTGCTTACCTGGCTATTCCTGTTGATTATTCAGGGCCCAAGAGCTCTTTAGTCAGCAGGTAATGAATTCTGCCAGGACTGGGTCCTTGCCTTAAAGGCAACAGTTCCTTTCTGCCCAAGATGTGTTTAGAAGTGTCATCTGGGAACTAGCACCTGGAATGGGGGCCTCAGGATTCTGTCTGGTGCTATATTCTACTGTGGCTGAGCTGGTATCCACGTTGCAAGACAAAATACTCTTCCTTCTCCTCTCCTTCCCTCAAACAGAGGGAAAAAGTCTTTCCCAGAGCTTCGAGCTATGCTGCTTGGGATTGGGGGAGGGATTTTGCAAGCACTCCTGTGGCCACCCTGGCTTGTGTATCACTGGGTCATGTGCCCCCCAGGTCCACTGGCTTTGAGCCCAGACAGCCCCAGGACTTGCATAGAAATTTCAATCCTTGTGGTCTAGACTGCCTTTCCAGTTCATTGAAGGCCCCAGAACACTTTAGCATGTGGTGGCAGGGCTTGCCAGGACTCAGCTTCTGAGCCCTGGGGTGGGCAATCTCTGTCTGACTAGGGCTCCCTCTGGTAGGTGCCAACTGAGTTCTGCCCAGTGCTGCTTTCCACTGTGACAGAATTCCACTGAGTTCCAATGCAAAGTCCCATAGTCACTACACTCTGCCTCCCTCCAAGTGCACAGATTCTCTCTTTGTGCTACATGGCCACTATTGGGGAATGGGGGAGGGATGTTGTAGGTGATTCAAGACTGTCTTTCCTACCCTCTTCAGTGCCTCTTTCCTTAATATAATATTATTATAAAACAAGGTATTATGATCACTTATCTGACTTTTCATTCTTATGAAGGTGCTTTTTTATGTGGATAGTTGTTAAATTTGGTGTTCTTGCTGGAGAGATAATCACTGGAGACTTCTATTCAGCTATCTTATTCTACCTCCCTATTTCTGATTTTCATGAGAGTGATTTCTCATGATTAAAAAAAAGTGGGAATCATGGTGATATAGTCTTTCCTTTCCTAGGAAATTAGTTTCTGATTATGATTCTGACTTATATCGATGTGGTTTAACTACAATGCAGAATGTGCTTATATTAGTCCCTTTTCACACTGCTGTAAAGATACTACCCAAGACTGGGTAATTTATAAAGGACAGAGATTTAATTGACTCATAGTTCTGCATGGCTGGGGAGGCCTCAGGAAACATACAGTCATGCCAGAAGGGGAAGCAGGCACCTTCTTCATAAGGTTGCAGGAGAGAGAGTGAGCAAGAGCAGGGAAAAATGCCATATCAAACGATCAGCTCTCGTGAGAACTCACTCACTGTCATGAGAACAGCATGGAGGATACTGCCCCTGTGATCCAATCACCTCTCTCCCTCGACATTTGGGGATTACAGTTTCCTCCCTTGACACATGGGGGTTACAATTAGAAACGAGATTTGGGTGAGGACACAGAGCCAAGTCGTATCATTCTGCCCCAGTGCCCCCAAATCATATCTCTCTTTTTTTTATTTTTTGAGACAGAGTCTCGCTCTGGAGTGCAGGGGTGCGATCTTGGCTCGCTGCAACCTCTACCTCCTGGGTTCCAGCAATTCTCCCACCTCAGCCTCCCAGGCAGCTGGGATTACAGGCACATGCCACCACGCCCAGCTATTTTTTTGTGTTTTTAGTAGAGATGGGATTTCACCGTGTTGGCTAGGCTGGTCTCAAACTCCTGACCTCAGATGATCCATCCACCTGGCCTCCCAAAATGCTAGGATTACAGGCGTGAGCCACTGTGCCCAACCATCTTTTCACATTTCAAAACCAATCATGCCTTCTCATCTGTCCCCCAAAGTCTTAACTCATTTCAGCATTAACTGAAAAGTCCATAGTCCATAGTCCAAAGTCTCATCTGAGACAAGGCAAGCCCCTTCTGCCCATCAGCCTATAAAATTAAAACCATGTTAGTTAATTCCTAGATACAATGGGGATACAGGCATTGGGTAAATACACCTGTTCCAAATGGGAGAAATTGGCCAAAACAAAGGGGCCACAGGCCTCATGCAAGTCCAAAATCTAGCAGGGCAGTCATTAAATCTTAAAGCTCTGAAATGATATTTAACTCCATGTCTCTCATCTGGGGCATGCTGATGCAAGGGGTGTGCTCCCACAGCCTTGGACAGCTCCTTCGTGAGCTGGCGTCCAGTATCTGTGGCTTTTCCAGGTGCACAGTGCAAGCTGTCAGTGGATCTACCATGCCGGGGTCTGGAGGACAGTGGCCCTCTTCTCAAAGCTCCACTAGGTAGTGCCCCAGTGGGGACTCCACGTGGGGGGGTCCAACCGCACATTTCCCTTCCACATTGCCCTAGTACAGGTTCTCCACGAGGGCTCTGCCCCTGCAGCAGACTTCTACCTGGACATCCAGATGTTTCCATACATCCTCTGAAATCTAGGTGCAGGCTCCCAGGCGTCAACTCTTGCCTTCTGCGCACCCACAGGCTTAATACCTCTTAGAGGCCACCGGCGTTTGTAGCTTGCATCCTCTAAGGTAACAGCCCAAGCTGTACCTTGGCCACTTTTAACTATGGCTGGAGCTGGAGCAGGTGCGATACAGGGCACTGTGTCCCAAGGCTGCACAGAGCAGCAGGGCCCTGGGCCTGGCTCACAAAACCATTCTTCTCTCCTGGATCTCCAGGTCTGTGATAGGAGGTTTGCTGTGAAGGTCTCTGAAATGCCTTGGAGGCATTTTCCCCATTGTTTTGGCTATTAACACTTGTTCTTCTTTACTTATGCAAATTTCTGCAGCCAGCTTTTATATCTCCCCAGAAAATGGGTTTTTCTTTTCTACTACATGGCCGGGCTGCAAATTTTCCAAACTTTTATACTTTTCTTCCCTTTTAAATATTAGTTCCAGTTTCAGATAATCTTTTTGTTCACACATATGAGCATACATGAGTAGAAGCAGCCAGTCCTTATCTTGAATGCTTTGCTGCTTAGAAATTTCTTCCTCCAGAAGAAATCATCTCCCTCAAGTTCAAAGTTCAGCAGATTCCTAAAGCAGGGGCACAGTGCTGCCAGTCTCTTTGCTAAAACATAGCAAGAGTGACCTTTACTCCATTTCCCAGTAAGTTCCTCATTTCCATATGAGACCACCTCAGCCTGTACTTTATTGTCCATATCACTATCAGCATTTTGGTCAAAACCATTCAACAAGTCTCTTGGAAGTTCCAAACTTCACCTTCCTGTCTTCTTCTGAGCCCTCCAAATTGTTCTAGTCTCTGCCCGTTACCCAGCTCCAAAGTGGCTTCCACATTTTCTGTATTTTTATAGCAGTACCCCACTACCTGGGTACCAATTAACTGTATTAGTCCATTTTCACATGCTGTAAAGATACTACCCAAGACTGAGTAATTTATACAGGACAGAGGTTTAATTGACTCATAGTTCCACATAGCTAGGAGGCCTCAGGAAACTTACAATCATGGCAGAAGGGGAAGTAGGCACCTTCTTTACAAGGTTGCAGGAGAGATAGCAGATCTCGTGAGAATTCATTCACTGTCATGAGAACAGCATGGGGGAAACTACCCCTGTGATCCAATTAACTTTCTCCCTTGACACGTGGGGCTTACAAGTCAAGATGAGGTTTGGGTGGGGACACAGCCAAACCATATCAATGCTGATCATGCCATCATGACATCCCCCATATGACAAAATATTAAATTAATAAACCATTCTAGTGCCTATGTCAATCTTAAATGAATTTTACTAAGGGTGAGGCATCTCAAAGGGCCTGATCACCCAGACACTAACCAGCTAGCCAGATTTTCCTGGCTTTCCTTTGTTTGACACTACCACCTACTCCAGATACAGAGAGATGGAGGAAGGAAGGACAAAAGGAGGGAATGGATTGTTCTGATCTCTGTTGACTCCATTGTGAGTCTTGAAAAACTTAGCTACAGGGCAGAGTTCAAAACTCTTTGTGGGTTAATTTTATCATGTTTATCAAGCAACGGTGGCTTTAAAAAGTGACTAAATTTGTTACTTAAATATTGCCAAAATGAATATCAGCTATGGCAAAACTAAAACCAGTTTCTAAAAGGATAGAACTAAATAACCCTATGTTATTTAGTCATTGTGTACATTTTTCAGAAGACTCATAATGTTGGACTTACTGGACTGCAGTTCTGCATTGAAATCATGTTCTATAAGAGACAGCTTAGATAATTTTGTGGTCAAGGTAGCTCATTCATTTATTAAATAAACATTGATTTAATTCTTGCTACGTGCTTGCTGTTCTAATACTAATCCATTTCTCTACTTTCAGGCAAGACTACTCAATTGTTTCTGGACTTTTTTTTTTAACTTCTTAGGAATTCTAAGGAAGAGAAAAAATTTTCAGTATATCTTACATTTCATAATATATAATCATTAGTTTTTTCCTGTTATTGTTCTATCATTTGGAAATGGAAACTCAGCTAAAAACCAGCTTTCCTTTAATTAAACCTTCTATATACTTAAAAATTGTTTGAAGTCACCTCTCAGATTTTAAAATCTTGGCTAGTTATTCTTATTTCTGTCACTTTCTTATATTTTGTATTTAATTTATAAATTAATATTTATTGATAGCAATTAGTAACTGTGGAAAAATCAAAATAATTAAATGTTCACCCTCTGCTGTCTAAGAAATTTGTCTAGTTGGGGAGAAAAGACATAAGTATGTCTTGTAACCTAATAATTGAAGAGGTATCTCAAAGCAGCTTATTGACAAATGAACAGTATAGTCAAAAATACCGAAGGATTCCATATAGGCAGCAGAACACAGAGGATTAAGAGCACAGACTTTGGAACCATACTGCCTGGGTGTGAACCGTGAATCTGCCATTCATTAGCAATATGTCTGAGCAGTTGCTTAGCTTTTCTGTACCTTTGTTTCCCCATCTGTTAAATATAGGTAATAACAGTACCTAACTTAGAGCATTACTGTGAGATTTAAATAAAGTTAACTACTATCTGTAAAGTGCCTGCTAATGATAATGAAAAAAATACTGTAGGCTAAAATGTTGTTGGAAGAACTTATGGTGGGATTAAGCAGATATTTGAAGGGCAAATGGCATTTGGATAATATTAGAGGAGGAAAGAGATCTGTTCATGCAAGGCAGGGAGACTACAAGGTGTGTAGAGGGCACTGAGTAGATTGATTTGGTTGGGACAGAGCTCTCTGAAACATGAGGGTTTGAAGGCAGGGCACAAGGGTAGTAGGCTTTGGCCCAACTCTCAGAGACTTCAAACTCCTGAAAGTCCAAACTGTCTGGAGTTTGGATTTGATCTTTGTAAGTGGTATACTACAAGCAGTATTTTAATTTTAATATAAGATAGATTGCTAGATTGGCGGAGACGGGTGGTGAGTGGTGGCAGGGTGACCAGTCAGGATGTTATAGCACAGGACTAGACTGGGATGGTACAGTAAAAATGGAGAAGAAGAGATGCCTGCAAGAGGCATCATGGAAAATTCAAAGGATTTTGCCTGCCTCTATTTTGTTTTAATGAGACGAAGTCCCACTCTGTCACCTAGGCTGGAGTACAGTGGCGCAATCTCAACTCGCAGCAACCTCCGTCTGCCGGGTTCAGGCGATTCTCCTTCCTCAGCCTCCTGAGTAGCTGGGATTACAGGCACGTGCCACCACGCCTGCCTAATTTTTGTATTTTTAGTAGAGACAGTGTTTCACCATGTTGGCCAGGCTGGTCTCAAACTCCTGAGCTCAGGTGATCCACCTGCCTCGGCTTCCCAAAGTGCTGAAATTACAGGCATGAACCACTGTGCCCGGCCCTGACTGTCTTTTTTTTTGAGCAGATTTCTCCTGCCTAGTATGCAGTCTCCCCACAGTTGGTATCCTTCACTACAGAGGGCAAATCAGAATAAGGAGCTGTCTGTGGGTAGAATATCAGACTTCTCAGACATTGTTAGATTGAAAGGCCAATTGGAAATCCCTGACCGGTAGTTGGAAATGAATGGCTGAAACTCAAGAAGAAGGACTGAAACTGAGAAGTCAGGACTGGAGTTAGATATATGGTCACCTCCTTAGAGTTAATATTTGAAGCCATGGGAAGCATCAAGATCTCCAAGAGAGGGAATGGGAAGCACTGGGCTTATTCGTTGAAGAATATCTGGTTTGAAAGAATGTGGCAAAGCAGCCAAACAACTGGGAGAATACCCAGACGGACATCAAAGAAGCATTTGCAAACAGAGCACATAGCGGTGTCAGAGGCTGCAGAACAAACAGAATGAGCCTAAAATAGTTATTGAATCTGGCAATAAGAAGGCCATTAGTAATCTTATTAAGTGAAGTTTCAGTAGAGTATAGGGAACCAGGTTGTGGGACTTTAATTTGAGAAGTATAAATGTGAAAGGAAGAAGAAATACAGAATAGCTCTAGAAGGTTCAAATTGTTGTTGGCTTTTTTTTTCTCAAAAAATGGCACGTGTACATTTTTCAGCCAGAGAGAGAAAAACCAGTAGAGAACAAAGCCATAGCAGGCACTGTTCTAAGCACTTGAAAGATTAGGGAGAGGGAGGTGGAATGAACTGGCAAGGAGCTGTAGCAGATGGGAAGGATAAGACGGAGCCTGCGAGCTTAGCTTCAAAAAGGAGGAGGCCCAGACTTGGGCAATGGAATGTCATCTTGTGCCTAGGACAAGGCGTGACTGAAAAGAGGGAATAGGCTAGGTGTAAAAACTGATACTTAGAAGTAGAGAGGGGAGGGGCTGGGGTGCAGGGGCTCACGCCTCTAAGCCTAGCACTTTGGGAGGCTGAGGCGGGTGGATCACCTGAGGTCAAGAGTTGGAGACTAGCCTGGCCAACGTGGTGAAACCCCGTCTCTACGAAAAATACAAAAATTAGCCAAGCATGGTGGCAAGGTGCCTGTAATCTCAACTACTTGGGAGGCTGAGGCAGGAGAATCGCTTAAACCTAGGAGGCAGAGGTTGCAGTGAGCCAAGATTGCGCCATTGCACTCCAGCCTGGGCGGCAAGAGCAAAACTCCATTTAAAAAAAAAAAAGTAGTAGTGAGGAGGCAGAAAAGAGTGAATTCATAATGCCTGAGGAGTTAAATTCTGTTACAGGTAAGCCTCCCACATCTGAAAATCTGAAATCTGAATGCTCCCTAATCTGAAACTTTTTGAATACTGAAACATTTTGATGCTCAAAGGAAATTCTCAATGGAGCATTTGAGATTTCAGATTTTTAAATTTGGGATGTTCAACCAGTAAGTATAATGCAGATATTCTGAAATCTGAAAAAATCTGAAAGGTGAATCAGCTCTGGTCTCAAGCATTTCATATAAGGATACTCAACCTGTATTAAAGTAGAAGAGCTGTCAATAAGAATGGTAATAATGATGGTTAACATCTGTTGTGCTTCAAGCACTGTTTTAAATGTTCATATATATTATCTCATTTATTTCTCAAACTTGTAATAGTAAGGTACTATTTCCACATTTTGTAGATGGAGAAATTAAGGTGAAAAAGATTAATTGATTTTCCCTAAACCATAAATTTAGTAAAGAGCAGAGTGGGATTTGAACTGAGGTGTTGTGACTTCACAGGTCATGATCTTTTTTTTTTTTTTTTTTAATTATTTTCAATTTTTGTGGGTACACAGTGAGTGTAAGTCATGATCTTAACTGTTGTGCTCCTGTGTCCCCAGCCCTGGGAAATGAATGGGCGATTTAAGACACATATGAATATGTAGATCATTTGTGGTGGGAATGGTGCCTAGGAAGCAACCCATGTCTTTTTTTCTTATCTTTTTTTTTTTGTCTGACACAAGGTCTCACTCTGGCGCGCAGGCTGGAGTGCAGTGACACAATTATAGCTCACTGTAGCCTCTTTCTACTGAGCTCCAGCAATTCTCCCGTCTCAGCTTCCCAAGGAGCTGGGACTACAAGCATGCGCCACCAGGCCTGGCTTTTTTTTTTTTTTTTTTTATATTTAGTAGAGATGTGGTCTCTCTATGTTGCCCAGGCTGGTCTCGAAATCTTGAGCTCGAGTGATCCTCCTCCCTCAGCCTTACAAAGTGCTGGGATTACAGGCATGAGCCATCGTGCCTAACCTTTTAAATATTTAATGGCAGTAAATTAATTTTTTAAAACTAACTTCCTTTTTGGTTATTCTAAAAGTAATATATGGTTATTGAAGAAAACTTAGCAAGTAAAGTATAAATTTTGAACAAAATCATGCTAAACTCAGAGATAACCAAAGTTGACAACTTTGTCTATTTTTTGTTTGTTTTTTGTTTTGAGATGGAGTCTTGCTTTGTCACCTAGGTGTGATCTCGGCTCACTGCAACCTCTGCCTCCCGGGTTCAAGTGATTCTCCTGCCTCGGCCTCCTGAGTACCTGGGACTATAGATGTGTGTCACCACACCCAGCTAATTTCTTTTTTTTTATTTTTTTATTTTTAGTAGAGACGGGGTTTCGCCATGTTGGCCAGGCTGGTCTGGAACTCCTGATGTCGGGTTATCCACCCACCTCTGCCTCCCAAAGTGTTGGGATTACAGGCATGAGTCACTGTGCCTGGTGACAATTTTGTGTATTTTCATGTGATTTTTTTTTTCTGTCAGTTTTTTTCTTTTTACAAAATTGGATCATAATGTATATGCATGTGTGTATGCATATGCGTGTGTATGTATATAGTTTTATATATGTAGTTTTGTGAGATTTTCATTTAATATTTTATCCAGAGCATTAATGTCATCAAAAATACCACAAAATTTTCACTATTTTTCTTTTATTGAATGATCAGGTAATTTATGTGTTTTGTTATTTTAAGTAATGCTACGGTGGTCATCTTTCTTTGTCTGCAATGCTTATTATTGCCTCAGGCTAGTAAGTTAGTCGAGACTCTGGTTGTAAGCAGTAGGAACTCACCTTGATCTAGCTTAGGTGCAAACCGGAAGTTCTTGGCTTATGTAACAGCTGAAATGGCAGGGATGCAGCTAGGCCTCAAGGGTAGCTGAAGCTGGAGACAACTCAGACAACTCAAAACTCTTTCACTGCTTATTCCTGATTCTTTCTGCATGCTTGTTCACTGAAACCCTGGAAAACGTGACCAGAGAGATCTCCTGAGCTATTGCTCACAGCATTGCCAGCAGAGTGGGACTGCAGCTTGAGTTCCTCCGACACCCAAATTTATTATGAAGTTTTTCAAATGAAAAAGCAAAGTTGAAATGATTTTAAAGTGACACTTTACTATACTTTACAGTACAAGTATGTATAAATATAAGTATGTTACTCTGCTTGCTGTGTCACATACCTATCAGTCAGTCACCTGTCTGTCACTGCATCTTTAAAAAATTCACTTCAAAATAAATTGCAGCTATCGGTATACTTTCTGCTAAATACTTCAGCATGGGTACTATAGGGTTCAATACTTATTTACCTTTTTCTTTTGATACAAAATTTACAAAGAAATGCACCAGGCTTAGGACAAGTCCATACAACTGTGTAACCCGAATCCTTATGAGCCCCCATGATCCCAAGTTTTAAAAAATCTAAGATAATGGCTCTGGCTAGCTCACCTTGGGTCTGGTGCCCATCCCTGAGCTCAAACAGAGTAAAGGAAGTCACATTTCCCACATGCAAGAGGGTGCTGTGCTCAAGTGATAGAACTATAGATATCTACAACAGAAAGCTTCCTGGAAGTTGAATTACACTAATTGAATTTAGTGCTGCAAAAAAAGCACACGTATTGGTTTTATCTCTTTTAGAAAACTGCCTCTAAAGTCCTTCACTGATGGTTTTTTTATTCTGTGTACCTGTGCTCCTTTATTTTTTCTTTAATTGGTATATCACTTTTTTCCCCATTTGTTTTATATGTCTTATAAAAAATAGATTGTAAGCTCTTGAGAGTGAAGACCAGTTCTTTTCAAATCTAACCTTATCCCTTGTATAATGGCACCTTATAGTAGCTATTCACATGCCTCTCCAACCAGCCAGATGCTTTATGCAGTTAGTAAAGGTGCTTATAGCTACAAGTAAGAGGAAACTGTGACTCAAAGAGCTTTAAATAATAAGGAATTATTATACCTATCCTTACATGGAATCACAGAGATTGGCCAGCTCAGGGTTGGTTAATTTGGTGGCTTCATGATATTGTCAAAGATCTGGGCTTTTCTGTTCTTCAGACTCTGCCATCATTGTTATGTAAACTTTGTGCTCAAACTGGATCCTTTCATGATCACAGTCTGACTGTTACAAGTCCAGGCATAAGGTCCAAATGCCGTAACATCTCTTCCCTTTATTGCTTGAAAGAGCTAAGAAACCTTTCCCAGAATCTCCCTAGAGATCTCCATATATAATTGGCTTCAACTAGTTGAAATTATCACTCCCATATCAGTCATTGGTGAAGATAATGGAACCATGGTGATTACTATTCAAGATCTATGCCTGGAAAGGGCATTCCTCTTCTTTTCACGTTGGGAGGAGAGAATACTATACAATTAGGACTGATACAATTAGTAAGAAAATTCTGTAGGCAACAACATCTGTTACACAGCATTATTCCTTAATGAGAATGCCTGATCTTGTCCTCTGAAGTTGGTTCAGGGGTGAGGGGGCACATTAAAGAAATTCTATATGTAATTCTTGTTGCTGCCTGAATGGTTTCTCAGTTAGTGACATTTGCTACTGTACTGGCCCTGGTCTTTTAGGTTTTTAGGTGTTTAATATTTTTCTACTTTTTAATATTTGTCCTTCTTTGACTCAGTGTATTTTGAAAATGTACATTTTAATGATTTCTTCTTAATTTCATCTGGAATTAATTCCTATAAGCCTAGTGGCTAAGCCTTGGGTTCTCTGGAAAAGAGAGCCTGAGGTGAGGATTAAGGTGTTAATGCTTTCTTGGAGGGTTGCAGTAAGGGCAAAAGGAAGAAGGGAAGGTGCAAAGAAATGGATTCGATGTGTTATAGAGCCAGCTAGCTTTTGCTTTACAACAAGCTAAGAAGAGACATGGCAGTGACTCAGCAAGCATGCAGCTTTTCTCTGAAGGGGTTGCAAGGAGGAACTAAGAGTAGTCCTTGGAAAAGAGAAAGAAGGGGGAGAATGTATTTGCCTGATTTCTTCCTGTCTCCTGTTCCTAGTTAATAGGAGTTTACTCCATAGGAAGCTAATTCCTCTGTATGACCAGGCTGTGTCATTCTGGCTCTCTGTGGCTACTCAGGATGGTAGATCCCATGTACTACACTGTGGTTTTTCGTACAAGTCCAAAAGTGACTTGGATAAGGCACCAACTAAGAGAAGGAGAGGAGAAGGTGGCCAGGCAGGGGGTGGGGGAGGCAGAGAAGGAGTTGGCAGCAGGTAGTTGGGAAGATACGCAAAGTTTGTGTTCCAATACACCCAAGAAGGTTGAAGTCAAACTTTTTTTGCTGTAGCATTACTTTGGTATTCAAGTACTCGGAAACATACTAGTTTCAAAGTAGGCCAGATACTGCTTTTGTTTTCCAAAGCTCCAAAATTTAAGGTAATCACCTTATGAACTGGTTTACTTTCTCAGATCTGGCAATCTCTTATAGGAAGTGTTGGCAATGTTCCAGAGCTCACAAATCATCTTGGTGGTTGTGGATCTAGGTCAACATTGACTCCTTTGTAGTCATTCTGCAATATGACAGAGGTAAAGTGGAGTGGCTCTGGGTACCCTTAGATTGTCTAGTCTCTCCAAGTTTATCAGGATTGATGGGCTCTTTGGAGCTCTGGACCCTGGGAAAGCCTCTGAATATTAGCTTTGATTTCTGTAAGTTCTTACAAGGCCAACTGCTTTTAAAGAGAACAATGTTCACTTTTTATTCAGAGTGCAGTGAGCAACCTGTGTTGAGTTGGTGGCAGAAGAGGCACGATCTGATGGAATGAAGGAAAGAATGTTTATTCTTGATTGTTCTGGTCTTTGCATTCCTCATATGTGTCTTCCATTTTCTTTAATTAAATATCTTTCTTTTTTCCATTAATATACTTTACTCAGATCACTGTGACTGCTTAATAGATATTATAGAGTAATAGTAGCTGTTTTTATGTGGGAAATAAAAAGATGAACTTGTCAGAGATGAATGTGAATTGGGCACATCTAATAAGCCTGAGATTTCCTGCTTCTGTGTTATCATGGGAACTGAGGCAGAGCATTTGGATCTTCCCAGCATGCCACCTGCTGAATACTCTTGACCCGTTCTGAATTACGTACACTGGGCAGTGCAGGCATAACAGAGTCTGGAACCAGGTAGCCCTTCAAGCTGCATTGGAGGCATGGAAATTCTTTGCTGGTCTCTAGTTTGTGCCATCCAGATTTTTGAAAGTGTTCTGAAGGGATCTGTGTTCTTTCAACTGATTTTCATACCTGACCTTTAACCTAGGGACATAAAGTCGCATTAGCTCTGTTGGTGTTTAAACACATAGTTCTACATGTATCTGGTTAGTTGAACCCCCCCTTTTTTTTAATTCGTGGAATGGCTGACTTACTTATTTCATTTAACATAACCTTGAAAATACAAAGTATTCTCCCTCCTATTTTCTAGTCCAATGAAGGTGATCACTTTCCTCTTTCATTTACCTTGGTTACTTGTTTCCTGCCCTGAGGTATGAGGCTACTTGTAGGGCTGATTAAGGTGAGATATTTTCTCCTTTTTGAGGCTCTGCTTATGAGCTAGAATCATAAAAATTCAAGAATTGTGCCAAATTTTCTTTTGTTGATGACTGTGATTTAGTCTGTTATGTAACTACAATGTATAATTTACACATCCTGAAGATCATCAGTCTCTGTACAGAGTGACTATATTTAACCCTCACTTCTTTGGAAAAAGAGAACATTACCAATTATCTTTGAAATTATGTTTGTGAGACAATGCACATTGATCCACCCTCTGTCTCCATTTTTAATGTTTGGTGCGTCAAGTAGTACTTTATGATTTATTCTGTGCTTTTCATGTGTAAAGGCTAAGAAGAGAGAGAGCTTAGTAACTAGTGACTATATCTCGAGGCCTCCCATTGCTTATTTTGTCTAAACTGAGAATAATAGACATAATATCTCTGTTGTCTCCCTTAATATGCAGGTCCAGAGAGAATAAAAGAGTAAATGTCTTCCCACTATTATCTTTTAGTTCCGGGAGAGGAGTGGGGAGAGAGGATATTGAAATAAATTGTTTAATGCTGGACAGTTCTATGCTTAGTAGTAAGAAAATAACACTTCTTGTTCCTATGTCATGATGCCATTAGTTCCTGTGTGATTTGAGGAGTTTTTGAGAAAGAAAATAGTGTTAGTTTCCTGGCTTTTAAAGTCAAGTCCAGTTTTAAGCTCAAATTCCATACTGATATCTTTTAAGCAAATTTGCTTATTTACCACCCAGCATTTTGCCTCATTACCCTGCCCCAGACTCTGTTTGTATGAAGTTGTCATGATGTAAGAGGAAATGTTGACTGTTTTCATATAGGACTGTGTTCCCTTAAGAAAGAAAGCCTTGAATAAGAAAATGATGTTCTCATTAAATCCGCTCTTTAAGAGTAGGTGGGAGGAATTGCTATCGATCTAATAGATTTAATAGTTCATATAGAAAGTCTGTGGAATAGAAGTAATATTCTGCAGCTGAGTAACCATAGATTAATCCGTCTTCAGACAGAATTCTGGAAGCATCTGTAAAACTGGAAAATTACCTTTCTTTTTTTTTTTTTTTCCAGGCACTACTGGACTAAATGTATTTCCCAAATACTTTAGGATTAAATTATATCCACATAAGTAGGTCTACTAAAAATTATATGAAAAATTGAAATAAAATCATAAAATATAAATGTTAGGTTCTTCTTGGCTACATTTGCTCTGGTGCCAGTCTGTTTGGAAGGGCTGCAGTGTTGAAGGGTAACCAGAGGTCACTTGTAAAATTTCTTTCTTTGTTAGATGGTTCTCTAATAGCTAGTGGTGGTTCATTTTAGGTTTTAGTTGGATGAAGTAGTCCTTTTAAGGTGGGTGATGAAGTCAGACATTTAAGGTTCTCTTCAAACTCTTCCTTTGACCCTTTTAAAACCTTTTTATCTTATTCTACCCACTGAAAGCACATTACCAAGCCCTCCTTCTTTGTCAGGAAAGGGCAGCTATTTCTTTTCCCCTTCCTGCCCTAACCTTTAATGAGTAGTTGGTTCTGTGAAGATATGGGAACTCCCAGGACATACGAGAATTTTAATAGGTATGAGTGACATTTTATGGACATGTTTGTAAGACATGAAAGCGGTGGACTTTGTTCATGTTTCATTCTCATATAAATTACATATTTCCTTCATGCTTTATTCCTATAAGATACTCAATTTGAGCAGCATATATTGTCTGAAGGTTCTTGAAAAAATAAAGGTAAAATAACAATGGTATTGACAATTACAGCTCTTTATTGGAAATGAAAAAAATGCACAAAGAATTGGGACTTTAAAAAATAAGTTTACAATTAAAAGAAGAATTGACACATATTAGGAATAATAGCAGTCTTTCTGTAGAGCATTGTAGTTTACAAAGCACTTTTACACACATCTGAGTTTAGTTACACAATAAAAGGAGTGTGTTGGTTGTACCCCCATGGTTTCTTTAGCCATCAGATCTCTAGATCTGCATCCTTACACCAGCCATTTTAATTGGCATTCTTACTGCACCGTAAGACGGGTTGAATAGTCAGATAGTCTGCTATTGGTAGCAGCTCTTCTTCTTCATGTTTAATCCTTTCCCTCTTCTGCTTCTCTCATCACTGTCATTTTCTCGTTTGAAAACTAGAGCATATATAGCCATCTTTATTTACTTTTGTTCTATGCTAGCATTTGCCTTCTACTAAATGAGGTTGTCCTTTATGTGACAGCTGGCAATTTGTTTCTATAGTCAAGACTCCTATCCTGCATTTTTGAACCTGTAATATGTTAGTAAGGCTACAAAAATAAAAATATCGTCTGAGTGAGCACTGCACTGGTGCACACAGCCTTCTTCTCACCTGATTCCCCCAAAAAGCTACCACTTGAATATGTCTAGTCATGGCATTGGTACTTTTGCTTGTCTACCCACCTCTGCTGGTAGTTTTACAATTAATAATAGACTGCGAAAATAGCTATAAATGATGTGTTTATGTGTGTGTGTGTCTTCATATTAATCTGTTTCTCCAAAGCAGAATCATTGCTTGGGTTCATTTTTATGAGTAGTAGTCCTAATTTGATTTTACTGTCAGCCCAAGGAACATTCCTTCCATTCAATTTGGAGTTGTTGGAAGTGTTGTGGGATTTTTTTTTTTAGGGTGGAGCACTTCTTTTTTCTTTCTTTTTTTTTTTTTTGTCTTTTCTTTTTTTTTATGAGACAGAGTCTCACTCTGTTGCCCAAGCTGGAGTGCAGTGGCACATTCTTGGCTCATTGAAACTTCCGCATCCTGGATTCAAGCAATTCTTCTGCTTCAGCCTCCCGAGTAGCTGGGACTGTAGGCATGTACCACCACAGCCGGCTAATTTTTTTGTGTTTTTAGTAGAGGTGGGGTTTCACCACATTGGTCAGGCTGGTCTCGAACTCCTGATCCATCTGCCTCGGCCTCCCAAAGTGCTGGGATTACAGGCATAAGCCACTGCGCCCATCCAGGAACGCTTCTTAAAATGTGCTTTTGTTAAATGAACCTTATAAGAAAAATTCTGTAAGCCAGGTAAACCTTAGGATTGCCTGGACACTAATGGATTCTATGGTTAGGCATTGGTGTAAAGGTGGGGCACTAAGAACTCCTTGGAATTTACACTAGGAGTGTATAGTCCAACCCATTTAAGAACCACTGTACTTGTCAGCATAGCTTTTTTACTAGCTTCTTATACTTTTGTTAACTTTGGTATTTTCAGGCTGTATATATCTTAACACTCCATTTTTATATTACATATACCAATATGTTAAACTTCAGCATTAATTCATGTGGAAATACTTAGATCTCAACTACAAATTCTATCAATATAATAGTTAAACATATTTATATAAAGAACGGTTTATAATAATATGGTTTTGTTAAAAATCTCCCCCCTTCAGAGTTAAAAACTTCAGAGTTAAAACTTCTTAAAGGTAATGAAGAGAGTTAGTGGAATTTATTAAACTAGTGATGGCTGCCTCTGAAAGAATTATTTGTGTGTTTGTTTTTGTGCGTCTGAAAGGGTAGGCAAAATGGTTTACCTCCCAGCAACACAGTCCTCGTTGTGGAAGCTGGTAGTGAATTTGCAGGGCGTGTTACTTAAAGGTGTGAAAGAATTCAGTTCAGTTCGGTCAGCAAGCTCCCACTTTTTTCTTGGCCCTGGCGATGATACAGTGGTGAATGAGCCCACATCCTTATTTTTAAATAGCTCACAGTTTACTTCAAGAGTGAATTTTACATGGATCATCTAAATGTTGACACCTAATTAATAGTCACCATATGGTGTTTGGTATACACGTGTTCCACAGGAATTCTCTGATTAAATGAGTGATGCAAACTGTAGTGTCCCTTTCCTTTTTTAAAACATAGCCAGTGGCCAGGCGTGGTGGCTCACGCCTGCAATCCCAGCACTTTGGGAGGCCGAGGTGGGCGGATCACCTGAGGTCGGGAGTTCGAGACCAGCCTGACCAACATGGAGAAACCCCATCTCTACTAAAAATACAAAATCAGCCAGGCGTGTTGGCGCATACCTATAATCACAACTACTCGGGAGGCTGAGGCAGGAGAATCACCTGAACCTGGGAGGCAGAGGTTGCGGTGAGCCAAGATTGTGCCATTGCACTCCAGCCTGGGCAACAAGAGCGAAACTCAGTCTCAAAAAAAGGGGGAAAAATAGTGGTAGGTTTTCATTGCTTTGTGGATAAAATTCAAAATTCCCACTCTGAGCTTTCAAGAGGGTCTTAGACCATTTCATTTCCCTTTCCTCTGCACGTACACATCTAAGGTTAAGTCCTTCCCAGAACTGCACCTTATGTTTGAAATGCCCTTCCTGTCATCTATGCAAGCAAATCTTTACCTTTTGCCCCCTCATGTGAAACTTTTCCATATCTGTGAGAAAAATGACCCAAATATATGGTTTCTCCTCATTCTTTGAATTGTGCCTAATGAATATGAAGTTAATCATCATAATTTAGATAGGATTCAAGCTACATCAAAGCTATTTACAGCTGGGAGCAATGGTTCACGCCCGTAATTTCAACACTTTGGGAGGCCAAGCAGGCAGTTGGCTTGAGCTCATGAGTTCAAGAGCAGCCTGGGCAACATAGGGAGATCTTGTCTCTACAAAAAATAAAACAATTAGTCAAGCATGGTGGCAAGCACCTGTCATCCCAGCTACTCGGGAGGCTGAGGCAGGGGTATCACTTGAGCCCAGGAGGTCAAGGCTGCAGTGAACCACGATTATGCTACTGCACTCCAGCCTGGGTGACAGAGTGAGACCCTGTCTCAAAAAAAAAAAAAAAAGAAGTATTTCCAAAATACTATGGGAATAGACACAGATGAGGAAATGATTATGTCTGGGAAATTCAGACAATGTTTTGTAAAGAAGGTAACATTTATCTAGGTCTTGAAGAATAAGTAGGAGTTTTTCAGGTGGGAAGGTTATTTGGGGCAGAGGGAACAGTAATAAGTATGTGCCACATAATAATCTTTACATCAACAGCAAGCCGCATATACAACAGTGATCCCGTAAGATTATAAAGGAGCTTTGAAATCCCTACCTCCTAGTGATGTCATAGCCATCATAACATTGTAGTGTAACATGTTACTCATGTGTTTGTGGTGATGCTAGTGTAAACAACCCTATATATAAAAGTATAGCATATATAATTCACTATACTTTTAGAGTTATTTTGGAGCATACACCTTCTACTTATAAAACAATTTAACTGGAAAACGGCCTCAGGCAGGTCCTTCAGGAGGCATTTCAGGAGAAGGCATTGTTATCATAGGAGATGACCGCTCCATGCATGTTTCTGCCCCTGGAGGCCTTCCAGTGGGACAGGATATAGACGTGGAAGACAGAGATATTGATGATCCTGACCCTGTGTAGGCCTAGGCTAATATATATGTTTATGTCTTAGTATTTAACAAAAAAGTTTAAAAAGTCAAAAAATGTAAATAGAAAAAAATTACAAAATAAGGATATAAAGAAAGATAATATTTTTGTACAGCTTTACAATGTGTTTGTGTTTTAAACTAAGTATTATTTTTAAAGATTCAGAACGTTAAAAAATTAAAAGTTTATAAAGTATTAAAGTTTCAGTAAGCTAAGTTTAATTTACTACTGAAGAAAGAAAATTTTAAAAACAAATTTAGTGTAGCCTAAGTGTACAATATTTATAAAGTTGGCTGTAGTGTTCAGTAATGTTCTAGGCCTTTACATTCACTCACCATTCATTCGCCGACTCACCTAGAACAACGTCTATTCCTACAAGCTCTGTTCATGATAAGTGCTGATTATATTTCTACTGTCCTTTTCTATGTTTAAATATACCATACAAATACCATTGTGTTACAGTTACCTATAGTCTTCAGTACAGTTACCTGCTGTACTGGTTTGTGGCCTAGGAGCAATAGGCTATACCATCTAGCCTAGGTGTACAGTAGGCTATAGCATGCAGGTTTGTGTAAGTATACTCTATGATGTTCACGCCATGATGAAATTACATTTCTCAGAATGTATCCCAGTTGTTATGCATGAGTATGTATGAAAACTGATGGCATCATGAAAGAACATGGCATATTTAGGGAATGTGGCTAGACTGTAGAGTTTGTATGTTTTTGGTGGTGCTAGTGCTGGGAGACAAAGCCAACAGCAGGATTTGTATAGTAATCTTGGAACTGCAGAAGCCAAGCTCTTGTGGTTCTTTTGGTATGCTGTGTTTTAGCACATTACCAGGTAGGTTTAGACACTTGATAAGTATTTTTTTGATGAAACATGAAGCCAGGGGTAGCTGGCTCTTTGATCAGGATAGGAAAATATGAGTAATCCTTTCAGAACTGTATTTATTTATCATTTATCAAGCATTCATTCAACAAATATATACTGAGGCTGCTGTGTTCAGGGCAATGAGGGAAATGTAAAGATGTTTCTTCCCTGTTTGTGCAACGCCTCTTCCCTGAGTTCAGTTTTATTAGATTTTTCTTTTCAGAAGTGTTAATTCTATGCCATTTTATTATATTTTATACATGCTTGCTACTAACGTACTGTGTAGTTATTGCTGTCTCTCAAAGGCTCAGAACCATTTTAACCCACATCACTACTTTATTTCAGGAGTTCTCACTGAGTTTTGGGGAAAGTACAGATGCTCAAATAACTGGTGTTTTTCTGTGACTTGTGCCTTTCCAGCCAGTATTTATAAGGTCAAGAAGGCAAAGTATGCAGAATTATAGATGTGATAGCTGATTTGTACTGAACTTTTTAGGCCTAACATATCTTAGCTGCCATTCTTTACTTACAGTTAATGCAAAGAGAACATTGTTTAGCAGTAACAAAGAGAAACTGTAACACTGAAAGCAAAATAGAAATTTCATTCTTAAAAATTGCACTCTTGGTAATATGTCCTTTTACCCTTGTGCAGAAGAACATCCAAACCTGTTCTTGAGTATTATTTTGAATGTATAATCATTTCCCCCTTCCTCCTATTGAGTAACCTCCATGTGTCAGCACTATGCTGGGTATTGGGTTACAATGTAAACATCACACTTCTTGTCTTCAGGAAAGTAAAACAGTTATGCCTCTATGCTGGCTGTGCATTAGCTATACGGGTAAGTCTTTAAAAAGTACAGATGCTAGAGTCCCTGTCCTGGAGATTCTGATTCACTGGTTCTGTGGTGGGTAGGTAAGATTACTGACAAGTTAATAGGAAATTACACTTCTCTGAAGTAGGGCTCTGGGATAATTTATGAGCACGGAACAGGATTGCCTAGCTTAGTCTTAGAAGATTAGGGTTGATGGAGGGATTGGGAAGCGTATGAATACAGAATGTAAGGCAGAAGCCTGTCTTGGATTTTGGGGAATAACATGTATGGACTGCAAGAAGAAAGAGCATGGGAAGTTGGTAGTTTTTTGTGGGTGGAACATGGAAGAGGAGGCAAGGAGTAGTGAGAGGGGAGACTGGAGAAGCAAGCAGAGTCCAAATAATTCAGGGCTTTGTCTGTCAGGCCAAGAAATTTGAATTTTATCCTGTAGACATTTGGAGCCATTGATGGGTTGTAAGTAGTGGGGTGATGTGATAAAATTTATTGTGCTTTGATATAATCACTCCTGCTCTGTGAAAAATGGCTTTGAGAGAAATATGAAGAGAATTTGTAGACTTGCACAAGTCTAGGTAAGAAGTGCCAGTGGCAGGGGAAATGAAGAGAAGTGGACAACTTTCAAAAATACTTAATTAGTAGAACACACTGAACTTGGTTAAAAATAAATGTGTCTCTTTGGGGGAGGGGTTGAGGGACATGAAGTATCAAAGACTGCGTTCTTAGCCTGGGGTCATGGGAGGGATGGAGGTACCATTCACTAAGATGGGAACACAAGAAAAGGCAAATTTGACAAATGAAAGTGGTAAATTTGCTTTAAATATATTGAGTTGGTAGTGGCAAAAAGACATCTAAATAGAGCTGTCGACTAGATATTTGAGCAAATTGTCCAAAGCACGGAAGCAGGATCTAGGCTAAAGATTTGGGAGACATGGCCGGGCGCAGTGGCTCATGCCTGTAATCCCAGCACTTTGGGAGGCTGAGATAGGTGGATCATGAAGTCTTGAAGGAGATCAAGACCATCCTGGCTAACAGTGAAACCCCATCTCTACTAAAAATACAAAAAATTAGCCGGGCATGGTGGTGGGTGCCTGTAGTCCCAGGTACTCGGGAGGCTGAGGCAGGAGAATGGTGTGAACCTGGGAGGCGGAGCTTGCAGTGAGCCGAGATCACGCCAATGCACTCCAGCCTGGGCGACAGAGCGAGACTCCATCTCAAAAGAAAAAAAAAAAAAGATTTGGGAGACATTTTCATATTGATAGTAACTAAAACTCTACAAGTACACGAGATGATTTAGTGTGTATATATATATAGAGAAAGTCTAGGATGGAACCCTTAGAGGCACTAACAGTTCAGGAAAAGAGAAGAGGGGGGCTTATGGGACTGAGAAGAAGTGGTAAAGGTAAGAGGAACATCAAAAGAGTGAATTGTCATTTAAGGCAATAGAACTTTTTGAGAAGGAAAGAGTGATGAACAGGATTAAATGTCATGAAGAGGTCAGTAAGACATTTCCATTTTCTTTAACAACAAGCATGTTATGTCAGAAGGGAGAGCAGAGGGAGCAGAAGAGTGTTGAAGAGTGTGAAGTGAAATAATCATGAATAGGCAATTGTTTCAAAAAGTTTAAGAAAACAGAATAGGCGGATAGGTGGTAGCTGGGAGTGGAGGGGTTGAATAATTGCTGAGATAGGAGAAATTTGATCATTCTGTTCATTTCTTCCTGGAGTAATCATTGGTAAGAGTCCTCTGTGAGACACACTCTGTGTTACATGCTGAGAATAGATCCCAGTCCACATGGATCTTAATTCTAGCGAAATGGCTACCCAATAAAAGAATAGCAAATAAAGAATTAGAAGGGCTCTGAAGGAAGTAAGCAGCAAACGGTGGTCAGGAATAACAGAGAGGCCCTACTTAAGATAGTGTGGTTAGAAAAGGCCTCTTTGAGGAGGTGTCATTTTAAACTGAGATCTGAAGGATGTGAAGGAGACAGGTGTAAAGAGCCTAGGAAAGAGTATTTCATGCAGAGAGAGCATCAAGTGCATTAGCTCTGGGATGGGAAAGAGCTTGGGTTATTCTAGAAGCCAGCAGGAACAGAAGGTTTTTATGGCCATAGTAACTTGAGTTAGGGAAAAACAGTATTAATGAGATGGTGCTGAAGAGATAGGAAATTTTGAGACCAGTTGGGTCGTTTATGCCGTAGTAGTAATTTGTATTTTATTCAGGAAGAGTGGAAAACCTTTGGAAGGTTTTAAGCAGAGTGACACAGTCTGATTTACATTCTAAAAGAAGTCACAATGACTGTTTTGTGGGGAATGGATTATAAATGGAGGTGGGTCAAGAACAGAAGCAGAGGGATCAGTTAATGGCTGATTGGATTATGCTGGTGGTAATGGAGGTGGAGAAAAGAGACTGGCTAGTAAAATACAGATAGTCTCCAATTTACAATAGTTCAACTTAGGAAGTTTTGGTGTTACAATGATGTGAAAGCAGTATGTGTTTAGTGGAAACTGTCTTTGACTTTTGAATTTTCATCTTTTCCCAGGTTAGTGATATGTGATACAATATTCTCTCATGCTGCTGGTCAGTGGCAGCAAGCCCTGCAGCTCAGCCAGCACGGGATCACGAGGGTAGCAGCCGATATTCTGCAGTTTACTTTATTCAATAAATTACATGAGCTGTCCAACACTGTTTATGGACAGGCTTTGTGTTAGATGATTTTGCCCTACTATAGGCTAATGTAAGTGTTCTGAACAAATTTAAGGTAGGATAGGCTAAGCTATGATGTTTGGTAAGTTAGGTGTATTAAACACATTTTTGGCTTACAGTATTTTCAACTCATGATGGGTTTATTGGAACTTAACTCATTGTAAAACAAGGATCCTCTGTGTAATGTATAGAATCAAGATGATTTGGCTAATGTCTGAGGGGTCAAGAGACTGGGAGGAGGGAGAACTTTGGTGTCTGGTTTTAGTGTCAGCATAGATGGTGGCACCATTTACTGAGGCAGGAAAAACGAGAGGGACCCAGAGTTTCAGTGCAGGTTGGAACTGGGTGGAAATGCAGAATTTAGAGTTCCTTTTTTTTCTTTGAGGCGGAGCCTCGCTCTGTTGCCCGGGCTGGAATGCAGTGGCGCGATCTCAGCTCACTGCAACCTCTGCCTCCTGGATTCCAGTGATTCTTCTGCCTCAGCCTCCTGAGTAGCTGGGACTACAGGCGCCCGCCACCACACCTGGCTAATTTTTGTATTTTTAGTAGAGACGGGGTTTCACCATATTGACCAGTCTGGTCTCAAACTCCTGACCTTGTGATCTGTCTGCCTCAGCCTCCCAAAGTGCTAGGATTACAGGCGTGAGCCACTGTGGCCAGCCCAAGTGGTCCCTTTTTATATATACTGAAATTCAGTTGCATGGGGGATTTATATTTATTTATTTATTTTTTAAAGACAGAGTCTCACTCTGTTGCCCAGGCTGGAGTGCAGTGGTGCGATCTCGGCTCACCTCAACCTCTGCCTCCCAGGTTCAAGTAATTCTGCCTAAGCCTCCCCAGTAGCTGGGATTACAGGCGCCCACCACCACGCCTGGCTAATTTTGTATTTTTAATAGAGATGGGGTTTCACCATGTTGGCCAGTCTGATCTCAAACTCCTGACCTCAAGTGATCCGCCTGCCTTGGCCTCCCAAAGTGCTGGGATTACAGGTGTGAGCCACTGTACCTGGCCTCCATAGGGGATTTTAAGTTGGCAACTGAATGTAGGTAAGTGGAATGTAGATATGTGGAATGTAGACATGTGGAAATTAGAGGTTTGGTTCACAGATAGATACTTAAAATTCATTGGCATGTAGATTTCCTTAAAGCCATGAAAATGAATGAGATCACGTGGGAAGAGGATACAGAACTAAGCCCTGAGGAATGCCAGTATTTAGTGGTCAAACAAAGGAGATATAACTTGTAAGAAAAAATTGAGAGAGCAGCTTATGAGGGAGGAGGAAACTCAGGAGAAGGTGGCATCGTGGAAGCTGAGAGGGGATGCTTCAGGAATGAAGGAATAAGCAACTTTGTTAAGTGGTTCTAATAGAGTCAGAAAAGTGTCTATGAATTTGGCGTCATCTAGATGAATGGTTGCTATTACAAAAGCATTTCCAGTGTTTTGGTGGAAACAGAAGACAAGTGAAAGGAAGTAGGGCCATAGCAATTGCACTGGGATAGACCTCATTCATTCTTTTAAAGGCTGTACGATGGTTCATAGATGTTTCTACTATCATTTACTCAACCTTTCACTATTGATGAACATTCCCTTTGTTTTCATTTTTGTCACTGAAAATAATACTACAATAAACATTCTTGTCTCTGTGTTCATCCTTACACACTGGCACATGTATTTATATAGGACACATTCTAGGAATGGGCTTCCTGGGTTGAAAGATAGGTGTATTTTATATAATTTTTATATTGTTAATAACTTCCCCAAAAGCCTAAAACAATTCACATTTCACCAGCAGTTTATGAGAGATTGATGATACAGGAGAAGAGGGAGCTAACTGACAATGACAGTGCAAAGTCCTCAAAAGGTAAGAGGAGATGTGGTCTTAAGTTCAGTGGAAGGATTGGACCTTCATAGGGAAAGGGAGGAAGGAAAATTATATGTAGTTTGGGTGGTAGTCACATGAGGAAGTTCTGTAGTCTCAGTAAAATAATAGCAAATCATCAGTTAAAGAGGAAGTTACTTGGAAGGCTCAAAGCACAAAAGAATTCCTAGAAAGTAGGAGCAGGAATGGAGTAGGATTGCTCAGTAGTGCTGCATTTGAAATGCAGTCCGATTGTGTGGTTTTTCTCTAGCTGTATGAAGTTACTTGGGCTTGTGCCCAGAGAAGATGGATATCTGAGATGATCTAGGGCTGGAGTTTGCCAGGCAAGTATGATGGAAAGGGATGGACAGGGAAGTGAGGGCACTCTGCAAGGGAATGATTATACGTAGACCATAGTATCTAAACTGAACAGAGGAGGGAAATGAGGGCAGAAAGGGGTTGTGAGACTGTGGCGGGATCCGTGGATTAGAAGGTTCAAAGAGGGGCAAGAATTTTTAGCAGTGTGGACACTAAAGCAAATGAATAGGAGGGATGGGAAGAGCTGTTAGAGTGTGATACGTTTGCATTTAGATTTTGGCAGAGTTATGATTTTTCTTGACCAACTGAAGGAATTGCCCATGGATTTGAATCACTGAGGTATAGCAGAAGAAAGGGTCCCTGTAGATGAGGAAATGAAGGACCTGGGAGGCCAATATATTGTTTGCATAGTATACATTATTGTTGGCGTGTGATGCCAGCAGTAGGAGTGGAGGAAAAGTGAGCCAGGAGTGTAAGTTTTTAGTTTGGTGGGATGAGTGTGAAGTTGATAGGTAATGGTGACAGGTGTGGGTGGAGCTAGAACTGTGAAAGGGCAGGGAGAATTGCAAGCAAAAAGGGATGAAGTGGTTTGAGAGTAGTAGGGGGGAACAAGGACAGCTACCTCCTCTATCTCCTGGCTCTGGGATTTATGGGGCATTAAGAGAAAAAAATAGTAACTTGAGAGGGCTGTTGGGGAAGCATGTTTAACTGCTAGCAATAAGAAATCAGGAGAGAGAGAGGCTGGAGAGGGAGAGATTGAAGAGCAGAGCTGCCTGAGAAGGGAGAACAGGTAGATGGGCTGTAAAGTCTTGGTGGAGAGATTAGCCTGGGCTTTCTCCTGGAGAGAAGCGGGAGGGCAGCAGCCCTGTTTGTAGGTTGTTGGCTAGAGGCTGCCCCTCCTCTTTCATTTCTGCAGAAGGCAGCAGGAACAGCTGCTGAGAGTAGGGCGATGGGGGATTGGGTAGGAGACATGAGAGGAATGGAGGAGGTGTGATGTAGCTGCTGTGGAGAATGGAGTAATAAAAGTGACACATAGAAAGAGCATCAGGAGATAGCGAGGGCTCAGCTGAGATTGGAGAGTGAGTTAGGCATAAACTCACTTCCCTCCCTTTTCATTACACATAGAATGTCAGTTTTCCCCTATTTCCACCAAACTGAATTAATTGCTTTCTCATCTGTTTCCATAGTGTGGAGCACCTAATTTTATATCACTTATCACATTGTGTTACAGCGATTTACCTGTTTTCCCTTTCAGAGTGTGAGTTCTTGGACAGTAAGGCTTATTTATCCTCTCTTCATGATCACCTAGAATAATGACTGGAATATAATAGGCACTCAGTTAACGTTCATTGAATTGAATCAAATTGCACAAGTATGGTCATTTTATTTTCTAATAGCTCTTTCCCTTCATGAATCTGATGCCATATATTCTAAACAACTTATTCATTTCCGTGGGCACAGTATGCTCATTAACGATAAGCCATCCTATTTCTGTGTTACGCAAGAGTAAGACCTGCGCACAAGATGAAGAGATCCCGCTCATCTTTGCAGGCTTGGTATTCATGTATTTGCCTTGGGGATTTCTGTCAGCAGAATGTTTGCCTCATTATTGACCTTGGTCAATAGGACATTCTTGGAGTCCTCTTCCCTTAGCATTCTTTCCCTTCAGAGCAAATGGTACTGGTCTTTGTGATTTGAATGCAGTAGGAGGCTGGACATGGAAGAGAAAGCTTTTCTTGTAATAAAAACCCAACAAGCAAAATTTAAAAATCACCTTGCTTCCAAAATGTTGGAAATATTTTACCAAAATGAAGAGAATACACCATGGAAAAAACATTAGTTTGCCCACTGATGTGCCCGTATTGTTTCGTGGGTAGGAAAATGAAGGTAAATTAAGTGTTATTCATATTCCATGTCAGTAGCCAAAGCTCTGAAAGGCTTCTTTAGGTTCCCTCTCAGAATTGTAGAATCTTCAGTTAGAACGGACCATGGTGAGCAGCTGGCCCAGCCACCCAGGCCAACATTTGAATCCCCTTTACAACATCCCCATCTGGCAGGTGTCCAGCATCAGCATCTCTAGGGATTAGCAGAGTTCTTGACAATAGAAACCAGCTTCTCATTGACACCAGGATATTACAGATTGCTATCTCTATAACAGTAGTTCTCAAACTTTTGTTCCCAGGAGCCCTTTATACTCTGAAAAATTGTTGAGGAGCCCAAAGAGCTTTTGTTTATGCAGAATATATCAATATTTATTTGTTGTCTTAAAAATGCAACAGTAATCCCATTACATGTCAATATAGATATCATTTTTGATGAAAAATAACTGTTTAAAAAAATTAATTTAATGGAGAGAGTAGCCTTGCAAGTCTCCTTAATGTCTGTCATAATAAACAGAAGACGCTGGATTCTCTATTTCTCATTCAATCTGTTGTGACAGAACAGGTGATGGAGCCTGTGGAAAGCTCAAGTGCACAGACATGGGAGGTAAATAACTTCTTTGAATTCAGAAGTTTTGTTCTCACAGACCTCCCAAAAGGGTCTCAGGGGACTCCCAGGAGTCCCCAGACCACATTTTGAGAACAGTTGCTCTCTTATACACCAAGGGATGGGATTCGTGATGTCAACTGGCAGGGACTGCAGTGAAAGAAAAACTAGATGCAAAAAGGGGCCAAGAAAAATGTCCTTACATTTATGATCAACAAGTATTGAGTGTTTACCATGTGCCCAAGTGCAAAGCATTGAAGATGCAGGTTGAGTGTCCCTTATCTGAAATGTTTGGGACCAGAAGTGTTAAGGATTTTGAACTTTTTTTGATTTTGGAATATTTGTGTTATACCTACTGGTTGAGCATTCCTAATCCGAAAACCTGAAATCTGAAATGCTCCAATGAGCGTTTGTCTTTGCGCATCATGTTGGCACTCAAAAAGTCAGATTCAGGAGGGTCTTGGATGCTTGGATCAGGGATACTCAACCTGCACTAACACTCACGTCAGGTGTTCTCTGTCTTCTTCAATGTGAAGGTTCCTTTTGGCCTAAAAAAATGTTAGAACTGTAAGTTAACTTTTTTACTTAAGGCATCCATTGAGAAAGTGACAAAAAGCAACTGTGAATTTAGTTCTGGTTTTAATAAATTTATGTTTTATTCATCACAGCCATATCTATGGACATTAGATAGAAAATGCACTAGAAAATGAACACTCTGTTTTATACTTTATACATTTGGTCTTTAGTCAGTGCTTTGTACCCATGGAGATTTGCAGAACCCTTGCAGATATATCTGTGCTTGGCCTATGTACCTGCCATGCCACCTATGACCCACAGGTTGGGAACTGAATTCACTCATCTGTTCTTGTCACCAGCATTAAAGACATCGAGTGATGGATTTGTTTCGGGGTTATTTTTAAGCCATTAAGACTTCTGATGCCTTCAATTAAGATGGCCAGGTATCATAAAGAATTTATGCATGCGCTTCCGGGGCTTCTGGTTCTCTTCACTGTCCTTATCTTGCTAAGAGCAATGGATAGGCATTTGCAGATCAAGCACTCTCACCCACCCTGCAAGATGTTGCTCAGAGTTAATGAAAGAGAACCGTGTTGAGAGAGTTAATACTGAGTTAGAGAAAAGTAGAAGTGTGGTAATAGTGCAAAGGGAGGAGTGAGAAATTAAATGGTATCTTTTTAGAAGTCTGCCTTATTGCAGTCTGCATTGCTCCTTGGGGATTTTTCTACTGAGTACAAGAAAATCAGCAAGCACTTTTTGAAAAACCCAGATGAAATTACTGCCATAAATTTTTATTTTTATTTTTTCATGGTATAAAACCCTTAATTTAGATGGGGAGGGTTTATTACCAGTGTTTTCTTGGCATGGCTAAGTTCAATTAATTTCAGATGACAAGCTCCAGGTCCCCCCTACTACCACCCCTCTGCTGCCTTTTCCTCCCCCCTCCACCCCCAATACGTGGAAAATATAATTTGTTATTGGTTTGCCTTTAGCTCTGGAGACCTCATTACGGGCCCGAGAAAGAGATTCTATCTCTCTTTCTTTGACACCTTTCTATTTTCTGCTGGATTCAGACCATTTGCATTGCCACATGTAAAGTATGTGTGGTGTATGTGAGGGGAAGGTTAGCAGACAAGTAGTAATGATTATACCTTTTAAATATTGATTTGAAATGACTATTGCAAGTTAGGAAATTGTTAACTGCAGTATTCAACTAAGATACTGAGCTCAGCTTAAGATGATGTCTCTGAAAAGAATGTGGGTACATTTAGACAGGAAAACTTATTCAGCTGCTCTGACAGTTCACATGTAACATACCTGGTTGTTTGAAAGCAGGAACAAGATGTCAACAGAATACCGTATTTACTCACAGTCCTAAGACATAGCATGCTGCACCTTCAAGTTCGTGTTCCTATCAGAATACTGTGAGCAAATGAGGGAAATAATCTATGGTGTTTTGTTTTTCTCTGCATGGTAATATAGAATCTATTGTAGTGTGAATAAAATAAGTCACAAGAGATTCATTACTGTTTGTGAAGTGTGCTGTCTGTGTCTTTCTGCATGGGATTCTTTATTTTACTTACAAAGCAGATATAAAAATTAGAATTGAGATGATAGAGAATATATATTGCATAAATAATCAATTTAAACAGAAGTTTTACCATTATAACAAATAAATACCCTGCTTCAGAGGTTGGAGATTAGAATCCTGTTACATTAAACGCTTGACAATTAATTAGCTATTGTCTATAAAGTTCCCAAGATGACAAGTTACTTAAATACTATTATTAGGAGTTGCTGGATTAGTAATAATAGTGTTCAAGTGCCATGGGCAACAATGAGGAGATTTTAAAAATAAAGAGAAATGCATGTGATCACAGTCAGAGTGATTTGTGTGCTGAATGCAGAGCGGGCGGTCCCTGGGAGCAGTGTTTTCTGAGACTGCAGTGTACAATGGGCAATACTTGGCAGTGTGCTGAGGAGGATGAGATAAAAGTGCTTAGTTTGTTAATATTTTTTCTCTGTTTTTTTGGTGTATTGCTTAACCTCTTGTCAAAATAGTGTTCACTTAGCAAAATTAAAGAGAAAATAAGAAAGCTGACAGAAAATAGGCTCAGCAAAAGACCAAGTATCAAAGATGAACCTCTAGCAGTTGCTGACAGGCATTGTTTAGACTCCAGTTATGTTAGATCATTCATTACTATGGCTTTTTTCTTTTAAATGGCACATAATTGATGTGGATAAAAATGTGTGGGAATTTAACTTGATTGTACAGGTTTTTGTTCTGTGGAATTTATATCTTTAGGGCTCCATTTGTTTTGAATGTAATTTTGTGAGAAAATCAACATAGAACCGAGGTCTGCCTCAGTATCAGTTGGGGTGGGGTGTGGGGGATTACCAAAGTAGAGGATAGCCACATCCTTGGTATGGATAGCGAAGCTTACAAGAGGAATGGTCCAGGGCTTCTTGGTTTTCACAATCAAATAATTTTGAAATTGGATGGTGTGTAGAAGTAGTGGTGCTCACCACACATTCATATATCCCCTGATGTTACCCAGCCTTTGTTGCTGTTGGGTTTGGGCTTTGTGACTTGCCCAGGCCAATGAGCTGTGAGTGGAAGGGATACAGGGCTCTTCTGAGCCAAGGCATTTAAAAGCTAGTGTTTCCCCTTCCTTCCCTTTCTGGGTTGCTTCTTGCTTTGTATTTTTTTTTAGTACTAGATAGAAAAGATAGAACCGTACAAATTTTGAAATATATGTGCCTCTAAATAATGAAAGAAATTTAGCTTATGTTATGTAGAGCTATTTAGTACAGTCAGTGTAGAAATATACTTAGCATTCTCTTGCCCATGAACATGGAGTGTGGACAGCAGACTCCAGTCCTCGAACAACCTAATTGTGGAAAAACTGGGATAGGTTGGATTTGGTTTTAGATATTATAGACAGGTGCCTCAGGTAGCTGAATTTATACAGTAAACCACTTTTGTAAATGATCAGATTTCTGTGTCTGATAATTTGTTGGGAATCGCTTGGATGTTGGTTGTGCTAGAAATTCTTATTAATGTGAAAGACACTTTATAGTGATTGTTTCCATAAAGCCAACAAGATTCAAACATAACAGTATTGAGACCAATGGGCATCTCAGCCTTACGTCCATTTTTCAGCATGCCTAACACACGTTATTCTTACTAAATGCCTCTTTCTATAAACCTAGCTGTTGCTACCTCAGTGGGTTGCTTGCAGTTTGACTGTAGCCTAGCTTGCTTAATTAAGACTTAAAATAATACCTTCAGTTCTGCCTGGGACTTGAGAGAATAGCCAGCTCTGAAGCCTTTGCTTGCTGTAATGGTTGCTCAGTAGTTAGAGTTTTGTAGCAAAAAGGTTTGGAAATCCACTACCATATAGTGGTTTTTATTGTTAATAGATCTAGTTGTAAGTAGTCATCCTTTTTGACATCAGTTCCTTCTTGCTGAATACTTTATTCTTCTCACTTTTCTTTTCCTCTGCCTTTATCTTTTCTGCTCTCTCCTTTCCTCCCTTCATTCCCTTTCTCATTCTGTTTCTTTCCATATAATGAACTGGTAAATTTGCAAAAAGGGACTCCATACTGCTTCCATGTGTAGGGTCCGGGAAACCTGATCATTTTGAAGAGCTAGCCCGTTCTAACGCTATGGTTAGGAAACATCTTACTGAATGTTGCATCTTTTGTGATGCATGAAATGCCAGAGAAAATACAACTTGGGGAAAAAAGTGTATTCTTGGGACCTGCATTAGAGAATATAAATCACAAATCAGTATAAAGTTCAGATAATACTAGATCATATACAGCAACTGTATGTGACAGCAATGGGAGGTGGGAAGTCCCCTCCCTGTGTGCATGTTGAGAAATACACTGTTTTTATTTGGTACAGTTGCATATTCATTTCTAACAGACTGCATCCTAAAAGAATTGGACTTTTATAGATTCCATGAATATTCAGAGAATCACCAAAACCAATTTTGTCCTTTACCTTATGTGTCTAGACCCATCTGTCATTTGCTTGCTAGATGGTCGTAGTTCTGTATTGTGACATTTGCCTTTTGAGAAAAAGGTATTTCCCGTGTTGATAAGGGGGGATGCGGGTACCTTTGCTCCCCTGCTTGAAAGTTTCCACCCTCAGGGTGGATCTTGGTGAGAGCCTGTGTGTGTGGCTAGGCCCTGGCTACTTTGCTGTCTAGCACCAGCTCTCTTAAGCTTTTAGGGCATTGTTTTAGACACTAACGAAGCAAGGGAAGGCATGATGGCTGTTGCCACTAGTAAGTCATCAGGGTGCTTGGCAAGCTGGCAAAAGCTAGAAGCCTTATTCATTTGCATTTTAATTGCAATGACCATTAGCCAAAAGCCCGACTTTTAAAAATTGTCCATGGAATCCTTTTTCCCTTTACGCTCTCATTTTCCTGAAGCTGATTTCCATCTCTCTCTCTCTCTCTCTTTTTTTTTTTTTTTTTTAAGAGACAGGGTCTTGCTCTGTTACCCAGGCCGCAGTGCAGTGCAGTGGTGTGATGATGGCCTGTTGCAGCCTCAACCTCCTGAGCTCAAGCAATCCTCCTGCCCCAGCCTCCTGAGTGGTTGGGCCACGTGTGTGCCACCATGCCCAGCTAATTTAATTTTTTTTTTTTTTTTTTTTTGGTAGAGACGGAGTCTCCCTGTGTTACCCAGGCTGGTCTTGAACTCCTGGGCTCAAGCAGCCCTCTCACCTCAGCCTCCCAAAGTACTAGGGTTACAGGTGTGAACCACTGCACCTGGCAGATTTGCATCTTTAGAAAAATGTGTTTCTGAACATTTAAAAACTCACGCGTCTTTGATACACTGTTTTTTTGTTTGTTTGTTTGTTTTTTGAGATGGAGTTTCACTCTTGTTGCCCAGGCTGGAGTGCAATGATGTGATCTCGGCTCACCACAACCTCCACCTCCCAGGTTCAAGCGATTCTCCTGCCTCAGCCTCCCTAGTAGCTGGGATTACAGGCACGTGCCTCCACGCCTGGCTAATTTTGTATTTTTAGTACAGACGGGGTTTCTCCATGTTGTTTAGGCTGGTTTTGAACTCCCAACCTCAAGTGATCCACTCGCCTCGGCCTCCCAAAGTGCTGGGATTACAGGCATGAGCCACTGTGCCTGGTGATAAACTTAGAAATCTTACATCTCCTTTAATATTATTTAAAATATTATAAAAAGTAAGAATTGTAATAAAAGAAGGTAGTGACAGCCTGAGAAGGATGCCTTTTCTTTCCTTCAGTCATGTGAGTCATGTGTGAAAGTGGGACTGGCTTGCTTGCCCCAAGTGTTTTTCCTGTTCTTGCCAGTGATAGAGCACCAAGGAGGTCACTTTCACATCAAGCCTCTTCAGCTGCTTTGTTTTCATGGTCACAACGGGCAGAAAGCCTGCTTTGCAAATGTTGTGTATTTTATTATAATTTTGAAAATGCTTTTTTAGATGACACCTGTGCCCATCTCTTGCCTCCAAAAGATTCTGATATGACTCCCATACCATTTCTCCTCACCTCACTGTTCTTAATACTTAAACATGAAGAGAGAAACAGATGAAAGTATTAAGATGAGATTTCTTATTCATGAGCATATTCTGTCTGTCTGCCACCATCCCCATGGGGCTATGTTACTGCAGCTCCTCTTCATTGTCTTACCCCCTCCAGATGCAACTGCACGGTCCTTTGGACCCTGTCCTCCAGTCATGCTTGGATAAGAGGAAGCCAGCCTCACTGGTTCCATCACAGTTCTAACTGCTCTGTAGAGTCATGTGGTACCTTAAGTAATACGATTATGTATCGAAAAGCTGGGTGCAACCAGTAGCATATGAAGCACGTAACAAATGCCAATTCTGTTCCTTTTCTGCCCCTTTCCAGAATTCAGTGTTTTTGCTTCCAGAACCAACTTTGGGTCTTCTAATGTATAATAAAGAAGGACAGGCTTTTTATAGATGAAATTTTGAGTGGGTTTTATTGATTCACCCATGTGACTCCATACCTGCTAACTCTGGTTCCAATCCTCCTTCTGATGAAAATAGGTCTTCTGCATTCTTTCGTTGGTAAGAATAGACGGAGAAGATAACTAACATTCTTTGAAAATCTCCTATGTGAGTTTCAGGCAGTCAGACTTAGTATTTCATTTGCATCATTACAATGAATCCTCACCACATCCCATGAGATGGGAACAATTATCGTCATTTCGTAGATGAAGAAACGAAGCCCAGAGATGTTATTTGCCTATTTTGGTCTGTAGCAGTGGAAACAAGATGGAAGGCCAGAGCCTTTGTTCTTGACGTTATATAGAGTTGCTTTTGTCGGTTCCAGTGAAAGGAATGATTCTTTCAAACATGCTTAAACTTTTCTATTTGGGTAGGCAGAAAAGGGAAAAAATAGCTAATCATTATTAGCCTTTTGACAATAAACTCCCTCATTCTACCTAGTAACTATTTGGTGTAGGATCTGGGGCAATGCTTGTAGGCACCAGATGCCTTGCAGTTTTTATTTGACAGACCAAGAATATAATAAATGTTTACTCTATGGCAGTAGTTATTAAAAGTGGAATTATGATCTCTTTTCATGTGAGAAGTCAGTGTCTTTTCAAGAATAGAAATATTTTAGATTGGCCTAAGGGAGCTTTTCTGGTAACCTGCAAAGGTAACCAAAGGGTCATCTTTTCCTCCCTCCACAGAAAAATATTTGGATCCATTTTAATAAGGAGTTGTAATAGTGAAAGAATGTGCATACAGTGAAATCTTTTATACTGTTATTCAAAAACAGAAATGTTCACATGTAGAAAAAATGGGTAAAAGATATGTTTTACAACTTTGAACTCACCATATGTGCTCATCATGATGTTTATCAGGCAAGATAGAGTTCCATAATTTGTATAATCTTACTCTGGATTTTGGATTTTAACACTTAAGAATTCATTATTACTACTCTAGTGCTGACATTCGCCATTATCTGGGGCTTATAGAGAATTCCCTGTCATTGCAATTGTCTGTGTCCACATTAGGTGTGTTTTGTTTTGCTTTGATTTCTTTTTTACTTTTCAGAATATTTCTGAGGAAAAACAAATCAGATTTGAATAGAAGAATTTTAATTTGGTGAGGGGAATTTGGCAATAGAAAGATGGTTTGATATTGAAAATATGTCTGAGATAAACAATTATATTAAAAGAGAAAAGAAAAGAAAAAGCTAATGTTACCAGCTTAACACCATTCAACATGAAAAGATTTGCTACTAAACTGTCCTTTGAAACTGCATTTCGAAATTTAGCCACTGGAGGGCGCTGTGCTACTGCAAACCACTTATTAAAGTCAGAAGTCATCAAATCTCTTCATTTTTTCTTCTCAGTAAAAAGATAAAGGATTTATATTCTTGTAATGCCAAATCAGTTCATACTTAACATTCAGCCTTTAGCTGTGGAAACTTGTTTGAATGACAGTAATGGCTTCATTTCAAGTTATTTAAATGTTTAATGCTGTGTAATTTACTCAAATGTATGTAATCCTTTATTTAACTAGATGAAAATAATATACTGTTAACATTGTTTTTAGCATTAATTAATGTGACTAATTAAAGTTAAAAACACTAAAACCAATTTCCCTGTTTTGTTGCATGATGAGACTGTAGAGAGTTTTCCTCTGGCCCAGTCTGGTTTGGGTTCAGTGCTCATCTCCCCACAGCTGGCTCCATCCCCACACGTATCCCTGATGTTTTTGTAGTTAATTTGATTTCAGTGTACCAGCGGTTACTCTTGGTAGCAAAACTGACTAACTATAGATCCTTTTCCTCCTAAATCTGTCTTCGCAATGACAGGAATCTCCTAACATCACTTTGTTATTCCAAAATGAATATAGCAATGATTGAAATCACTAAATTACTACCAGCACTTAAACAGAGAGAAAAAAGACCAAAGCACGTGCTGACATCACTAGTCCTGGCAAACAGGAGATGAGTGATAACTCATTTTCCTCAGGAAAAGGGAGAGCCTCAGTATTCCTGCCCAAAGACCCTGTCAGCACAAACATCGTTGCCATCACCATCAATAATAAGGAGAAACAAAACCAAAAGCCCCTGCTGTTTTCGAAGCCTTAGTCTGGTCTTGGAAATTGAGTATAAGTCAAAACCAGGTAACACGTTTCTGACTGCCTGTGTGTACTGCTGTGATGTGTTACATTAAAACTACCTATTACGGTTCTGTGTTTGTAGGCATAAATAATTCCTTCTCATTAAACATAGCTCCTCCAGGGTTTCAGAGAAAGGAACATTTTTACCTAGTGTAATTGTTGATAAATATCCTTTATTCAAAGTAATTGGTAGGTTATAGCACACTTTCTTATTATTTTAAACTCTATGGAATTTTTATGTATATATTGGACACTTTTTTTTTTTTGCTGTAATGAGTAGTGTTGAATGGGCAATTTTTTAAGGGTTAAAAATGCAGAAGTATCTCATTTTTAGATCAAATTCTAGATTAGAATTGTCTAGGTTTTAAGAACAGCTACAAACAATTTGCCAACTCCTTCACATAGTATTTTTTATCATCATGTAATTTTTTTATGCAGTGGTGCCATCTTATTTTGTGAATGAAATCTTAAATCGAAAGTGTAGTTTTAATTTAAAGCAAAATGCAATTGTATTATTATTTAGCATTTTGACACTGTTTTTTGGTTTATCAACAATTAACAAAAAGAATTGGCTGGGCGCGGTGGCTCAAGCCTGTAATCCCAGCACTTTAGGAGGCCGAGACGGGCGGATCACGAGGTCAGGAGATCGAGACCATCCTGGCTAACATGGTGAAATTCCGTCTCTACTAAAAAATACAAAAAACTAGCCGGGTGAAGTGGCGGGCACCTGTAGTCCCAGCTACTTGGGAGGCTGAGGCAGGAGAATGGCGTAAACTCGGGAGGCGGAGCTTGCAGTGAGCTGAGATCCGGCCACTGCACTCCAGCCTGGGCGACAGAGCGAGACTCTGTCTCAAAAAAAAAAAAAAAAAAAAAAAAGAATTTATATGCTATTTGTGACACATCATAATTTTCCTTACCATAAAATGTCAATATTATACATACACACAAAATAGTTCTCTCAGTTGATTAAAACAAATCATCAAAACAAAAAATTATGTTTATTCTTACATATATGTCATGTAGCACTTTTAGGAGATGAGTTTATGAAATTCATGGAGGAGAGGATGATGTAAGTTTAAAAATCATTATTTTAGTTGCTTTATTCTTCTCTTTTAAATTCGTAAATAACACAGGTGGCCTGTATTTTGAAAAGAGCCCTCTCCTCCATTTGAACTTTTTAAACACTGTGTTAGGTAGTAGGTGTAAATATTATCTCCGTTTTATATTGAAGGAAATGGAGCCATAGGAAGATGAAAATTACTTTCCCAAGATCATAGAAATAGCATGAGCTAAAGCTAGGGCTGAGCTTCAGTTACCTGCTCCTGGTCAGTGTTCCTTCCTGCACATCTCCCTCCTTTAAAAACTTAGGGTGCAGTCCTGAAGGGATGCTGTTGAACCCTGAATGGAGACTGTGAACTGAGATCCCAGGAAAGGCCTTTGGATGGAAAGGCTGGTCTTTGTTTTTTTGTGTATTGTAAACTGACTTAAGCTGTTTCTGTGGGCCCATTTTCTCATCTCTACAGTGGGACCCGGTTAACCTTTTTTCGGTTGTATCCACAACAGAGTAAACAATAATGGAGTTTCAATTTATTGAGAACTTTGAGCCTGAGGGTAAAAGCTATTTGTAGTGTAGTTTTTGCCCTTCTGTGTTTTTTGGAAAAGGAAAGTTACTCTTTTGTTTTTATTTACATGAAAGACAGCATCTTTTCTTTTTATTTACATGAAAGACAGCAAGCTTGAGAAAAGAAAGTATTGGAAGTGAACAGATGAGGCATCCTTTATCACAAGGAAATATTACTTTAATGATTCTTAATACACTCCATAATTATTCTTAATACACCCTGTTGGACCTGAAAGACTCAGGATTTGTTTTTTTTCCTTCGTTGACTCTTTGCTTTGTGGTTTCTTCTCATTTGAGAATGAGATTTTTTTTTGTAAAGAATATATTTATTGGTGTGTGATAATAGGTTAATTTTTTAAAGAGATGCAGTGTCATCAGTGTTTGACTGCTAAGATTAAATTAAACCATAAATTAGGACATGACATTTCCTAAAGACATTTTATGTTTTAATCAGTGCTAAAATGGAAAGGATAAATAACTACTAAAGTAGCAATAAAGTGAGGAAAACAAACAGGTGTTACTACTTAATTTATGCAAGAAAAAATAATTGTTAAATGCACATAAATAAATACTAGTTAGTTAGCAATGGTAGGTAAGGGCTTTAGCTCATTAATGTGATTTCTCATGACCCTGTGTCACCTGGACGCAGGACTTTGTTGGTGGCACCCACAACACAATGCCACTATTATGAAACTAACACCTTGCCTTTCTTGCCAGCACCTAATACTTCAAAGCACATATTATTATTTCACAATATTGTGTTTACAGGTATTTCCAGGGGACAGAGGACATCACTTTCATCTCTACTACAAACCTGCCAGACTGTCTTGAGACCATTTCTTTTCCTATGCTTGAGTTTCATTGTCTTTCGTCCCTTTTGTTTTTATGATCTGATATATACCAGCCCTCAAAGAGATCTCTCTCAACATGATGACCCTCATGAACAGCTTTTCCCTCTTACCTCAAAACTTGCACCACTTTTGTCATCCACATCCCTTTTGGATCTTTTTATTCTGGTGTTTATGCCCATATCCAACATTTACAGTCCCCCACTGGCTTAGAGGAAGTCACAGTCAGATTACCTGGTGCCATTTCTGGAAAAATCTATGCACTAAAATTAAGCCCTTTTTCGGTTTTGGTTCTCTGCTGCCTTTGACCTTCCAGATCATGCTGATTTACTTGAAATAAATTCTATAAGCTACATGTCAAAAGGGCTGCAAGTTTTCTCCTGTCAGACATTTGTTTTTACCGTCTCTCACCTTCTTCCCTCTTCTCATTGACAGGTCTCTCTGGGGTTGTGGATTCTGACTAGCCTGGAACATCTAGCACTGACTTCCCTTCTTTCATGTGTCAAATAAGAATGAGCATTAGAACTGGATGTGTTGGCCAGGCGCAGTGACTCACACCTGTAATCCCAGCGCTTTGGGAGGCTGAGGCAGGTGGATCACCTGAGGTCAGGAGTTTGAGATCAGTCTGGCCAACAAGGTGAAATGCCATGTCTACTAAAAATACAAAAATTAGCCGGGCCTGGTGGTGCACACCTGTAATCCTAGCTACTTGCGAGGCTGAGGCAGGAGAATCACTTGAACCTGGGAGGCGGAGGTTGCAGTGAGCCGAGATTGCGTCACTGCGCTCCAGCCTGGGCAACAGAGCAATACTCTGTCTCAAAAAAAAAAAAAAAAA
>NC_045438.1:130247159-130299885 GCF_002776525.5 Piliocolobus tephrosceles
AAAAAAAAAAAAAAAAAGAAATAGATGTGTCTTTTGAGATTGTAGTGTCCACAACTTTCATTTTATTGATAGAGGGATATGGTACCCAGAGAGAATGGGAGATTTGCCTAAGGACTTGCAGCAAGCAAGCAACAAACCCAGGACTAGCATCTGGGCCTCCTGACTCGTTGTACATCTGGTAGTGTTTCTACTCCACATTCCTTCCATCTGGCCACCACTGAGTGGAACCTCTGCAGACTATGCAGGTTTGGGGGACTTATACTGGCTGCTTTTTAGAAACTAATAGGTCAGCTTTGGTAGATCATCCCTTATTTGGCATTACAAAGGACAAATGCAGGGGATTTGACTAGCTGGAAATGCTACATTTCTGGATTAAAACAACAACAAATTAAAAAGACAAAATTAAAAGGCAAACGGCATAGTGGGAAACATACAATATTTATGATAGAAGAAAAGGTTAAAATCTTTTCTGTTTGACTCTTATCAAAAAGAAGATGAACACCTCAGAAGAAACATGAGAATAGGACATGTGACATTGTGAATAGACAAGTCACAAAAGATGGCATATAAATAAATGCCATGTGAAGAAAGGATCGACGTCAGTGTGAAACAAAGAGAAACCATTTCATGCTTATTAAATGGAAAAATATTTTGAATAATGGTCATAGTCACTGTTGGTGAGGGTGAGGTAAAATATTCTTTCTATAAGCTGGTCCTAGAAGTTACAGAAATTATTATACATATACACAGTGGAATTGTATAATGTTAAAAGGTTTTAGGAAAATGTACATGACACAAAAATGCTGATGTTAAGTGAAAAAAAAGCTATAATTATTTACTTATTTATTTTTGAGACAAGGTCTTCTCACTCTTGTCACTCAGGCTGGAGCGCAGTGGTACAATCATAGCTTATTGCAACTTCGAACTCCTGGGCTCAAGTGATCCTCCCACCTCAGCTTCCCTAGTAGCTGGGACTACAGGCATGTGCCACCATGCTCAACTAATTTTTAAATTTTTTTGTAGAGATGGGGTGTTGCTATGTTTCCCAGGCTGGTCTCAAACTTCTGGGAATATTCTAATTTTTCAAATGGCATATGTGTATCTGCATTTTTAAAAAAGCTGTAAGGGCCAGGCACAGTGGTTCATGCCTACAATCCCATCACTTCGGATGACTTTGCAGATGGATCACTTGAGCGCAGGAATTCAAGACCAGCCTGGACAACACGGTGAAACCCTGTCTCTATGAAAAATACAAAAATTATCCAGACATAGTGGAGTATGCCTGTAGTCCCAGCTACTTGGGAAGCTGAGGCAGGAGGATCCCGTGAGCCTGGGAGGTCGAGGCTGCAATGAGCCCTGATCATGCTGCTGTACTCCAACCTGGATGACAGAGTGAGACTCTGTCTCATAAGGAAATAATAAAATGTTGAAAATATTTTATTACTGGATGGAGAGATTATGAATAATTATTCTCTTTAATTTTTTTGCATTTCCTTATTGAAAAATAATTTTCATAATGAAAATTCTGTAATGAATGTGTACCACTTTTGAAATTCAAAAAAGCATTATGAAAAAAGAAACATTAATTTTTCTTACAAAATGGATTGAGACTTCACTTTCAGATCACACATTCTTTGCAGAGCTGCTGGTTTTCATCTGACCTTTTAAAAAGCTGTCCACCACACCTTGGTTTGCAGAGCATGTCTCTGTAATAACGTAAAGGCCTCATTGGCACAGTGAGAATAGACGTGGCCTAGGGGCCCGGAGACAGGACTGTGCTATGCTGACACATCGCAGCCTGAAGTCATTGCCCCGTCCCTGGGTGTTTCTTCATTTACAGAGCTAGAGGGCATTGGCCCATAGTTTCTATACCATTCCTTGCGGCTCTAAAACTGGATAATTCTGATTCTTCCCCAAGCTTCGCAGCATCTTCTTTTTCTTTTTTTGTCCCCTAATATCATCTCGTTGATGCTAAGTTGAGAGGCTAGATCCATTTTTAAATCTGACTCTGGGAATCTTTGTTGTTGATACTAAAAAAAAAAAAAATCCCTTGGACACTTGAAAACCTATAGGGGCTGGGCATGGTCGCTCACACCTTTGGGAGGCCGAGGTGGGAGGATAGCTTGAAGCCAGGAGTTCACGACCAGCATCACAGCAAGACACTGTCTCTATAAAAAATATACAAATTAGCCAGGGGTGATGTCATGTACCTGTAGTCCCAGCTATTCAGGAGGCTGAAGTGGGAGGATCACTTGATCCCTTGTCTCAAAAAAAAAAAACAACCTTTAGGAAATAGCTTTTTCTAACTAGGGACTTTATTATCTATTACACCTATTTCATACTTCGTGCACCCATTTTTAAGATCTAGACCAGCGGTCAAAAACCAACGTTTTTGGTAAAGGACCAGATAATAACAATTTCAGGTCTTGTGGACTACATAGTCTCTGTTACAAATTCTTCTCTTTCTAAACAATACTTTAAAAATATAAAATTTATTTTTGGCTTGCAGGCTGTAGTTTGCTATTCAGAACCTTAAAGGAGCAAGAAATTGTTTTAGTCATACCTGGTGATACTTGCAAACTCGATCCCCCACCACCAACCCACACCTTCCTCCCTCCCTCCCTCCCTCCCTCCCTCCCTCCCTCCCTCCCTTCCTTCCTTCCTTCCTTCCTTCCTTCCTTCCTCTCTCTTTCTCTTTCTTTCTTTCTTTTTTCTTTCTTTCTCTCTTTCTCTCTTTCTCTCTCTCTTTCTCTCTTTCTCTCTTTCTCTCTTTCTCTCTCTCCTTTCTCTCTTTCTCTCTCTGTCTCTCTCTCTCTTTCTCTTTCCTTTTTTCTTTTTCTTTTTTTTCGGGGTCTGGCTCTGTCACCCAGGCTGGAGTGCAGTGGTGAGATCTCAGCTCACTGCAGCCTCGACCTCCCTGGACTGAGGTGATCCTCCCACCTCGGCCTCCAGAGTAGCTGGGATTACAGGCATGTGCCATCATGCCCAGCTAATTTTTGTATTTTTTGTAGAGATGGGGTTTCACCACGTTGCCCAAGCTTGTCTTGAACTCCTGAATTCAAGTGATCTGCCCTCCTTGGTCTTCCAAAGTGCTGGGATTATAGGCATGAGCCACTACACCCAACCTCCCCCCACCTAAGATAGGTCTTCAGATTATAAATAAAATAATCCCTCAGAAAGACAGAAGATAATTTATATAATGGATAACCACACGCACATAATTTTGTCTAGTTCCTTAGATGTCTTTTTAACCAGAAGCTCAAAGATGGAATCTAACTTATGGGACTGTTTTAAATTGTTCTTCATATTGTGTCCTTAGAATCCTAGATTTGGGTACAGATTCAGATAGTTAACTCTCATGCTCTCAGCAGGGCCCATCTAAACTCTCTCTCGTAAACATAAGGGTTAAGCACAGATTTTAGAGTTAAATGGACTGAATTAGGTCCCAGCGTGGTCATTTACCAACTATGTGACCATTTCAAGTTAAAATGAGAATAGTGCTACAAGCATACCCATTTTTGTTACACTTTGCAGATACTGTGGTTTTTTTGTTGTTTTGTTTTTACTAACTGAAGGTTTTGGCAACCCCGTGTTCAGCAAGTCTTTTGACCTTATTTTTCCAACAGCATGTGCTTACTTATGTGCCTGTGTCACATTTTGGTAATTCTCAATATTTCAGACCTTTTAATTATTATTACATCTATTGTAGTGATCTACAATTGATGATTTTTGATGTTACCATTGTAATTTTTTGAAATGTCACAAACCACACCCATAGAAGACAGAATTTAATAGATAAATGTGTGTATTCTCACTGCTCCATTGACTGGTTGTTCCCCCATCTCTCTCTCTCTTCCAGTCTCCCTATTCCCTGAGACACAACAGTATTGAAATTAGGCCAGTTAATAACCCTACAGTAGTCTCTTAAGTGTTCAAGTGAAAGGAAGAGCCACATCTCTCTCACTTTAAATCAAAAGCTAAAAATGATTAAACTTAGTGAAGAAGGCGTATTGAAAGCTGAGACAGGCTGAAAGCTAAGCCTCTTAAGACAGTTTGCCAAGCCGTGAATGCAAAGGAAAAGTTCTTGAAGGAAAGTCCAAGCACTCCAGTGAACACAGGAATGATAAAAAAGCACAGCAGCCATTGCTGATATGGAGAAAGTTTGAGTGGGTATGGATAGAAGACCAAACCAGCCACAACATTCCCTAAAGCCAAAGCCTGATTCAGAGCAAGACCCTAACTCTTCAATTCTGTGAAGGCTGAGAGAGGTGAGGAAGGTGCAGAACAAAAGCTTCTAGCTAGCAGAGGTTGATTCATCTTGGAGCTAGCAGAGGTTGATTCATAAGATGAAGAACAGAAGCCATCTCCATAACACAAAAATGCAAGGTGAAGCAGCAGCTCCTTATGTAGAAGCTTCAGCAAGTTACCCAGAAGACCTGGCTAAGATCATTGATGAAGGTGGCTACACTAAGCAGCACATTTTCAAGATAGATGAAAAAGCCTCCTATTGGAAGAAGATACCATCCAGGACTTTAATAGCTGGAGAGGAGAAGTCACTGCCTGGCTTTAAAGCTTCAAAAGACATTTCTGATTTTCTTGTTAGGGGCTAATGTAGCTGGTAACTTTAAGGTGAACTCAGTGCTCATTTATCACTTAGAAAATCCTAGGGCCCTAAGAGTTATGCTAAATCTGTTCTGCCTGTGCTCTGTAGATGGAACAACAAAGCCTGGATGACTGCACATCTGTTTACAGCATGGTTTCCTGAATATCTTAAGCCCACGGCTGACACACCTACTGCTGAGACAGAGCAATTCCTCTCAAAATATTCCTGTTCATTGACCACATACCTGGTCACCCATGAACTATGATGGAGGTGTACAAGGAGATGAATGTTGTTTTCATGCCTGTTAACACAGCATCCATTCTGCAGCCCATGGATCAAGGAATCATGTCAACTTTCCAGTCTTATTATTTATGAAATACATTTTGTAAGGCTATAGCTGCCATAAATAGTGATTCCTCTGATGGCAAATTCCTCTGATTCCTCTGATCTGGGCAAAGCAAATTGAAAACCTTCTGGAAAGTATTTACCACTTAGAGGCCATTAAGAACGTTTGTGATTCGTGAGAGGTGGTCAAAATATGAACAGCAGTAAGTGTAGACTGAAGACATGACTGGATTGCTGCAATCTCATGAAAAAACCTTAATGGTTGAGGAGTTGCTTCTTATGGATGAGCAAAGAAAGTGAAGATAGAATTCTTTAGATAGAATCTACTCCTGGTGAAGATGCAGTGAATATTGTTGAAATGGTAGATTCTAGAGCAAAAGATTTAGGCTGTCACACAAACTTAGTTGATAAAGCAGTAGTAGGGTTTGAGAGGATTGACCTCAATTTTGAAAGAAGGTCTACTATTGGTAAAAATACTGTCAAACAGCATCGTATGCTACAGATAAATCTTTCATGAAAGAAGAGTCAATAGATGCAGCAGACTTCATCATTGTCTTACTTTAAGAAGTTGTCACAGCCACCCCAGCCTTCAGCAACGACCACCCTGATCACTCCAGCAGCCGTCAACATTGAGGCATGATCCTCCACCAGCAAAAAAGATTATGACTCACTTGAGACTCAGATGATTGTTAGCATTTTTTTAGCAATAAAGTATGTTTTAATTAATGTATTAATCTGTACTTTTTTTTAGACATAATGCTGTTGCACACTTAATATACTACCATACAGTGTAAATGTAATTTTTATATGCACTGAGAAACCAAAAGATTTGTGTGACTCGCTTTATTGCATGGCCATAAACTGAACCTATGACATCTCCCAGCTATCCCTGTACCTGTCTCATAGGGTTGCTACAAATGTCAAAGGAGATCAGGCTTGTAGAACAGCCTTGGCAGAGGTCTTGGCACAAAGGAAGCACACAATTGATAAAAGATTACTGTTATCTCTTTTTGTTTTAAAAGGATATCCAGTATTCTTCTTTAGGAATTGATTATAATCTCAAATAGTAGTCAATCCCAGGAAGTGTTTTCATAAATCTAACCCACATTTTATCTACTCCAGAACTTTCGCCCAGTCTGCTGAACCTGTAATCCATTTCTTTTTATTTAATCCTTATTAGACGTTTAAAAAACAACTAATGATTACCCCTGAAGAATAAAAATATAACACTTCTGTAGTAATTCTGGTTCTGGTTTCATAGGTCTGATTTCCCTGTGCATTAGTTATTACGTCTCACCTTTAGCTTCTGTGCATGTCTGCAGTTGAAGAGCAAAGAGCTGAACACAGGATCCTAAACAAGGATTTCATTGTCATTTCATTTATCCATTGAGTAAAATGTTATACTCATTTGGAAGTAGAGTATATAGTAGTAAACGAGATTAAGTTGTTGCTTAATGCAGTTTACATTGTAGTAGGAGAGATAGAAAAATGAGATGTAAAGAAATACATGTGATACTGACTAGTCATATTTTGACGAAATTGGAATGGGGGGAATAAGCTAGCCAGTGGTTGAGTTTGGGGAAGGATCTCTTGAGCAGAACGGTCAGGGAAGGCCTCTCTGAGGAAGTCAGTTGAGCCAAAACTTGAATTACAAGAAGTTGGCTATGCAGGAATCTAAGGGAGAAGTGTTCCAGGCTAGTGAACAGCAAGAGTAAAGGCTGCGAAGTGGGAACTAGCTTGGCGTTTTTAAGGAACAGAAAGAAGGCCGTGTATGTCTGAAATCTGGTGGGTAGATGGTCTGTAGGGTGTTGGGAGGAAGGTATGTTTAGCAATGAGGGCAGACAGGTAGACAGGAGCTATGTCCTACAGGGACTTGATAGTGTGGGTTTCTAAGGATGATGGGAAACCATAGAAGGGTTTAAACCAGGTGATGGTAGTTTAGATTTTTGAACGATAACTCTAGTGTGATCTAGTGTGAGAATGGACTATAGGGAAGACCAGATGGCAAGTGGACAAGGAAAAGTGAATAGAAGTGACAGAATTTTCATGGAAGTCTCAAAAAGTCAGTCTTTCAGTATGGGGAGGGGAGATGGGAGTGGACAGTAGGTAACAGAAAATCGACTCCTGGATGTAGCAAGATAGAGCTTAGTGGTGTCCTTTAAGAGCCATTTCAGTGGAGTCAAGGGAGAAGGGAATAGAGGCTGAGGAAATAGGGGTAGCAACACATGTAGAAGATAAAGTATCACTGGGAGGGGAAGCAGAGAAATGATGAAGAGGTTGGAGAGGGACCTAGGGTCAAGGAAGGATGATGTTAAGGTGTGTGTGTGGATTGGAATGATACCACAGGGAGGGAGGATTTGATAATGCAGGAGAGTGGATATTTGCAGGGGCCATGTACCTGATTATGGGAGAGGGGCTGGATCTGTAGCTCAAGGAAAAGATTGGCTTTAGGTAGAATTGAGGTTCCTTCTTTTCCTGTAACAGGAGGAAAGGCAGAGTATGTAGAATAGATGTGCACAGATTGAAAGGGGCAAAAATGGAAGCCTTACCTTCATGGTGACAGTGCTTGTGCCTTGCTGGGTCTTTGTTGTGTGTCATGGCCTCAAGCTTTATTTTTGCTGGTCCACTGAGTTATTTGTGATATATGTATTCTTTTCCTACCCAGGCCATCTATCTAAGATACAGATCTGTTTACATGTCTGTCTCCCCGACTAAACTGGCATCTCTTCAACAAGAGTAGTTATCTTTGTATCTCTAGATGTAGCTCAGTGTTTGGCAAGAACTGAGTTGAAGGAATGACAGTACATCAGTAGGAAGGACTCATATAACAGCTACACAAACATGCGGTAGAAAGGAAAGTAATTCAAGAGCGTGAATAAAATTAAGTGTTTATATCTTAGAATAATTAATATGGTTTCTCTTTTTTAAGTGGAATAAATTGTTACTGATCACCAGAATTGAGGAGTAGCTAGAAGTTAAAAAAAAAAAAAAAAGAGAGAGAGAGAAAAAGGATCACCTCACTACCACTTAGAAGAAGATGGACTTTTAACAGCCCCTTTTAGTAGGGATGAGTTAGTGCCTGGCATGCTTTGGTGGGAAGCACAGTTCTAGGTTCAGGAGAAAGTGAGTATCAAACGTGTCTGGGAAAAGCAAATCCCAGTGTGATCAGCTTGCTTGTGGAAGATTAGCAGGGGTTGAGTGGGTAGAGGGCTGAGGGCAAGAGTAAATGTTAATGAGAGATGGCCTAAGCAGACTTGTGCCAAAACGAATAACAATTTGACAGGAAGTTCAGCTGAGCATGTGTAGCTCTTCTCCAAATGCTTTCTTCTTGGACTGGGAAGAAACACAACAAAACAAAATAGTTACTTTCCTCTTCAACATTACATAGACATCCTAAATGAAACATGACTTTCTGAGTTACAAGCTGCCCCTGGCAAAGAGGCTGGTTATAATCTCAATGTGTGCCCTGAAATTAATGTTCCGTGGGCACTCCAGATTTGTGTGACGTACTGTAAGTTATATCCAACTGAATTGTTCTTTTAACTGCCTGCATTAAACATCATGAAATAAGTTGCGCTGAAAGGAACCACCTGAATAAAGAAGTTTTTGTACCTTTGTAAGTCCTCACTGCATGACCCCAGGTCACTGCTGTTGAACTTGGGAGCTTTCTCTCCCACTTTTCACTCTCTTGCGTTTAATGGATGGGGGTCTCCACACCAGGTTTTCTTTCTCTGTCATCTGCCCGGTGCTAGCAAGTGGTGCTACGAGCCTCATTAGGGGAGGGAGGGTAGTGTTGAGGCAGGCACTGGCCCCTCCCTCATGTGCCCCGCTTCCCAGAGGCCGATGGGATACCAACTGAAAAGAGGTCGCGAGCAGAGCTGCTCACCCCGGAGTTCATTTTCTCTAGACTCATTAAAATGCTGCCTTCATATTTCCCTTGGATTTTTACTTTTCAAAACACTTTATGATGTGCGGCCTCATTTTATTTTACATTAAGCTGACAACCTAACATCTCACCAAGTATCAACTGGGAATACAATTTTGCGCTCACTGTGCTGTGCCATCTTGCCAAGTTTTGTCTTTGTTACTCAGCTCTCATTCAGAAAGGAATTAATTTGAATTATATGATGCTATGGTTGCCTCCTTGAAGAAGGGCTAGATTCCTGCACACCTTGGGAAAGTATCTATCTGTGAATGTATTTGAATCTTCCAGGTTATATGCCATTCTTCTCTCTTCTTTCCCTTTCACATCCTCATGGGCTCTTCTCATGTTAGAATAAATCTTTCTGTTTTGCCTCTCCCTACTCAATGGGATTTCCAAGGGCCCGTTGTTTCTGTCTTCACATCCTTTTACCTGGGAGAAGCTGATACTGATGGAAAGGCATTTTTGAGTCTAGATATAAAGCTCTTTGTTTAAACAGCATTTTTAAAAGAAGAGAATTTTTACATTGCCAAAGGTGCCCAGGTGTTGCCTTCCTTCCCCATGAGGATTTTGCACAGAGCACACATTCATACCCATTATTCTGTTAGTGTCAGCCTGTGTGATGGCTATATGCTGTCTACCAACACTACATTCTGTTCGGGAAGCCCCGAATCTTGGATGGGCACTGGATCTAAAACTGGCTCTGGAATCATCCACTCAGAGGAAGAAAGATTGAGGTCAGGTGGGGAGTGAGACAAGCAAGTTGTCAGGCTTCTTTTCAGATGGTTCTCAGAGACACTTCTGTTACTTAGAACATGGGTTTGGTGGGGGGTTTTGATGTATTCTATAGCTGAGCTACAAGCAAAATTAGAGCTTTTTATTTATATACTACTTTGCATGGAGTTAGTCTCAGGGTCCCAGTTAAAGCACTGATTTCTTGAAAAGAGTTTGATGTTCCGGCCCATGCTTAATTTAAATGAGAGGCTAAAAGCAGATTTTGTCACCCACCAATGCGCATGTGACAGGACTTGCACCAATCTGACACTTTCACAAGAGCTCCTAAGCAGAGTGCTGTAAGAATACTTGTGGGTCTTCTGCCTTAACTCCAGGAATGGCAGAGATGAGCTACTGTTTATTGAGCACCAACATAGGGGAGGTACTCTGAGTGTTGAATGCATGCTGTCTCTCAGCCCACAAGAGCCCTGCAAAGGAAGTGCATTGCTCCCCGTATTTATGGATGAGGAAGCTGAGTTATCGAGAAGCTTGCCCAGAGTCATGCAGCTAGCAAGGAGCAAGGCAGGGTTTCAGAGCTACGTTTATCTGTTTCCAAAGAGTACACTCTCCCCTCAATCCCAGTGGTGCTTCTCGAGTAAATCTTAAGTACTGTATTGCTTTTTTCCCTTCTGTTTCTCTTACAGTCTATAGAAAAGAGCATTTATTTAAAGATTTTAGTGCTCAGCTGGGCACAGTGACTCATGCCTGTAATCTCAGCACCTTGGGAGGCTGAGGTGGGAGGATCACTTGAGCCCACGAGTTCCAGACCAGCCTGGGCAACATGATGGAACCCCTTCTCTACCAAAAATACAAAAGTTAGCTGGACATGATGGTGCACAGCTGTATTCCCAGCTACTCAGGAGGCTGAGGCAGGAGGATTGCTTGAGCCCAGGAGGTGGAGGTTGCAGTGAGCCGAGATCGCGCCACTGCACTCCAGCCTGGGCGACAGAGCCAGATCTTGTCTTTTAAACATAAAAATAAAATAAAAAAAGATTTTAGTCCCCCTTATAACTTGAGGCTTGGATTCTGAAGTGAAAGTTGTTGTCCTGAGATGTGTTAATTGAGCAGTAGTAATACCAACTACATCAGTGGGACTTGGTGGCCCAGTCACACATGCGGTCAGAAAGGGAGTGTTACCTCATACAGCAGTGATTCAAGCCTGGGCTTGGATTTTAAAATGTTGGAAACTTTTGAAGAAATGGGATTTTTTTCCTTCCACAGATTGTAATAACTTTTCCATTGTACCATTAACATAATCACCACCTCATGTTTGTCATGTAACCAATTCATGTTTTTACTAACATTGAGGAAATAATTTTTTTTATGCTTCCTCGTTTCTATCAGTTTCTCCCCATCTACACCGTGTGGATTATCAGATAAACACGAAGGTCAGTGCTGGCTTAACCAGGGTTTGGCCAGTGCTCAGTGAGTGGGAAGCCGTTCTGAGAGGAGCTGGAGGGGTTGTGTGTCTGAACCCCTGTGCTTTACATTGGGCCCCTGTCAGGTTCCACTGACTTTTCATTGCATATTTGGAAACTCTCTCATAGCCAGAGCAAAGCCCAGGGAAATCTCTATTCCTGTGGTGTTGGTCGCATTCTTTTAGTTTCCATTTGATAACAGCATAGTTTACAGAGAACTTTTTGAGCTTTTGGAGAACTCCTGAGACTTATTTTGTCTTTGCCTGCAGCCAAAGTAATTGAAGCATTGTCAGTCTATTTCAGCAGCACTTCTTCAGGTAGAATGTGATACTATTTGGGATGTTCAGATAGACCAAAGAGAACACAGATTGTAGCTCCTCCTGGAGCTATAATCCTGGTTTTATATATGATAAAAGTGAAATGGAATTTTAGCTCACAAGACATACCAAGGCGACTTGGTCATTATATGTAGCAGCCTCGCTTATAATTTCCAAAGTTTCCTCTGAGTTTTAATCTGGCGTTTGTTTATTCCCTTCTCCAAGGAAAACAGGATTTCTTAGCTCTTCCCTGTAGCTGCTGAAATAAATTCACACTGAATTTAAAGGCAAGTGAAGTAGGTCAGAATCCTTCCAGAAGCCAAGAACCCACCTATCTTCCCTTCTCTAGTTTTCTGTTTTGTCTGCCCGTCCACATTTCCTCTTAGGTCCTCTAAGGAGAGAATGGGAAGAAAGAGAGTCAACTTCAGTGATGCAGAAAGGTTCAGAGAAAGTGGTTGTAGATGACTGATGAGATTTGACACCATCCTCACTGCTGGCCATGTAATTCTCTAAAAAAAAGAAGAGACAAGATAGAGATAGTCAAATCATACTAATAAACTATTTTTCAAGCATCCACATGCCCAGAGATGCTTAAAAGACCAGTAAATGGATGTGTCAGATGATATATATGAGTAAGCTAATATGATAGTCAAATCAATAAAATAAAACCAAAATATTTTAAAGGTGGCAAAGCTCATGAGAGCCCAGTACTCACAAATATATAACCTTCCTTTGCACATGTTTCTCCTCACATATATACGCACATAATCAGAGATTGGTAGTAAAATTTTTTAACTTCTGACCTGCTCCCCCTTCCTAGTAGGAAGCAGTTGAGGGAAAAGAGGAAACAGCATGTATTGACCACATGCTACTTCCTCGTAGGCACTCATACATGCTTTTTGTCTTACCTAATCCTGTATAACATCCCTGTGCAGCAGGGGTATTCTCAATTTTACAGATTAAGAAATGGAAGCCCAGAGAGGTTGCACCATTTTCAAAAAGTGATGGGGCCAGATTTCAAAAACAGGTTCACCTGACTCTAAAGACCTTGTGTGAATTATCTTTCCACTAAACCATGCTGCCTTACCAGAGAGCCACCGATGTCTTTACTGGATGTGTTCATGGCATCTTTGCTCAGTTTGAGTTAAGTGAGTAATTCTTAAATGACTCTAGGATAAGAAGACCTCCTGTAGAGGTTTTACAAAAAAAGCAAATATCCCCAGTTTGTATTGCTTTTGTCCTCGCTTTCTTAACTATAATCAGCATTGATTCTTTTCTATTCCCTGATAGCATTAAGTTATGATAACATTAGGGTGACAGAAAATAAAATCAGCAAATATAGATACTGCTCATTAGCTCAGTAAAATGTGAGAATTGGCAATAGTTAAAGTAGGTCTTATCTAAAAGGTATGGACATAAATGCAAAGCACAGGATTAGAAGCATTTCAGATAAAGATAACTCTGTTTGCTAAACAAGCTTTTTTAGGTATAAAGGAAAAGACAGTCTTGCTTCTGAGCATCTTATTGTAAGCATGATTCTGCCCCTGGCATGTCCTGTAGATGAGAATTTGCTCCTATAAAATAAGCTATGTCTATTCAATTGTATTCCGATGTTACAGCTAGCACATGGTAGGTACTAGGTAACACTTAGTTGAAGTGAATCACTCTTAGTCTCTAATAAAATGTCTTTTAACTACTTCCTTTTGCTTCTGTTCCTTGTACATCTGGATTACTTTACTCTCCTCTAATTTTGACTGTCATCCCCAGAGATTAGAGAAAAAAAGCACAGATTAAGCTTTCTCATTTCATTTCCCCAACTTATGCCTTGGTGGAATTCATGCCATTTCAGGAGCTCTTCCGTTTTAGGAAAGACATCTGTCTTTGTCATGAATCCCTTGGTCCTCAGCCCTTATTCATCTTCAGAACCCCACCCATCCCAGGTGTCACCTCACTGAAGCCTGAATGTCAAAGGCAGGGCCCCATGTAGTGTTGTTACTGCCCTCACTCCCTGTGCATATTTTAAAAATCAGTTTAAAAAGTTCCTATTTAAAAGCTCCAGGGGAAAATTAGGTATAGTAATAACATTTTCTTACGATTATTTGCCATATTGGCATTGAGGCAGAGAAATCTGTTAGAAACACTCTTTGCTCTTTTCCCGTGTGTCTATACTGAATAATATAAAGCTGGATATGCTGTCTCTATTCTGAAGCTGTCATGTGTTATAATAACTGGTTTGACACTTATTATCTTTTTTAATGCAAAGAGGAAATTGTCAGAGTTCACAACAGTAAAATAGATCCTTTGTTATTTGTATTATTTTTACTTGAAAGTATTTTTTACTCTCTGCCTTGATGAAACTGAAGTTTATGTGGTAAAAGACGACGACATGACGTGAAATGCCAGAATTTGGACAGTATCAGAGCAAAGCAGGATTCAAATGAATCATTAATTGGTATTTTTTAGGACCAATGTTTATAAGCAAAGCTGTCAACTGAAATCACAGCCTAACCTCACAGGATCTTAGAGCTTTTTCAGAATAATTATTCATCAGTGACTTTAATATGTCTTCCTGGAGTTGTGAAATGTGTACTTTTCACGCCGGCTCATAAGCACATGTTATGCACCCTGGCTTCACTCAGGTCTGCATTCGTTTATTCCGGGATGTGAGAAGGGAAGGTGTAGCCTCACAAGTACACTGAATTATGCTTTTAATTTTATTTCCCTGGGAGGAATTTGTGATCAGATGATTCTGGCCTTTGTGCTGTGCTGCCTTGAAAACAATTTTTAAAGTACCTAACTGTTAAGCTTAAAAACTACTTTCATTTACTTTCAATGAACCTTTGATATTTAACAGTTAAATTATACAGAGTGAAAAACACAATGGCAACCCCAAATTAATTTTTTCCAGCCTGCCAAATGGACATTCAGGAAATCAAATGGACATTTCCAGACTTAATTTGCCAGTTTACATTCTTTGAAGAGCTAGGGAGAAGGGCTCTTGCAGTGAGCTGCCATAGAACAGACTGGGAATAAGACCACTGAATCTAGAGCCATTGTGTTTCCAGGTCTGGCTTAGATTATCTGAATCCCTCCAGAGAATCTCTCTGCACCTTTAGAACTCAGTGTTCATTTCAGGGATCAGTCTTTTCCCTGCCCTATCAGTCCGTGATTCAAACTGGGAAGTATGGCAGCAGCTTTTGGCTGAAAAACAGCAGAGACCCAAGAGATCATGGGTATGCTGTTCTTCTCAGAACCAAATTGTGGCCCTTATATTGGAATAACTTGTTCATTCTGGGCAGTCAACAAATACTACATGCCTGTATAGGATGATGCTGTGCGTGGTGCTGTGGGGAAGGACAAAAAAACAGAAAACAGTGAATTGGACAGAGAAGATGAGAGCTAAAGGCAGTATATGTTGTGTCAGATTAGTGCTTTGTGTAGTAAATGTTGAGAGCAGGCTTTGAGATGCTAAGGGAAGCCTCACGACCCATAACTGCAGAGCAGGAATATGCTATGTTCAGGCAATGGTAGAAGCTGGGCTGTAGGAAACACAGCCACAGATTTGAACAAAGATGGCGACAGCAGTATGGATCTAGCTGAAGACGTTTTTTCCTTTTAAATGTAACTGTTACTAGGAGATTTTCTGAGAATATAAATATTACTATTGCAGAAAATTTGGAAAATAGAAAAACATTGAGACGGTAAAAATCACCCATAATCTTATAGTCCGTAGATCACTAATTCAGTACTTCATTCTTCTTCTTTTTGGCCATGTGTACGTGTGTGTATTCTTTTTAAAATTGAACTTCAGATCATATTATGTATTTTTTTTTTTTTTTTTTTTGAGGTGGAGTCTGGCTCTGTCGCCCGGACTGGAGTGCAGTGGCCGGATCTCGGCTCACTGCAAGCTCCGCCTCCCGGGTTTTACGCCATTCTCCTGCTTCAGCCTCCCGAGTAGCTGGGACTACAGGCGCCCGCCACCTCGCCCGGCTAGTTTTTGTATTTTTAGTAGAGACGGGGTTTCACCGTGTTAGCCAGGATGGTCTCGATCTCCTGACCTCGTGATCCACCCGTCTCGGCCTCCCAAAGTGCTGGGATTACAGGCTTGAGCCACCGCGCCCGGCCCATATTATGTATGTTTTATATTCTGCTTATTTCATTTAACATTGTTTTACTTTTCCCTACATTATTAAATGTTCCTTGAAAACATTTTCAAGGGGTGTATAGTGTTTCACTATATAGAAGTACCATAATTTGATTTTTTTTTGAAAAAAATTGAAGCACATATTTTTGTTGAAGCACATATAGTTTATATTTTGCTGTTGTAAATAATGCTCTGATGAATATTCTTGTATATAAATTTTTGCTTATTTATCTGATTGAGAGTTTTAAAAAGTATGCTTTACTTTCATATGGAGTTTAATGTGGCATTTGAGTTTGAACTTTAAATTGTTGGCATTAGAGATCATCTAATTTTCTTCAGTCATAATGTGGACTAAAAATTTGGCCCTAAAAATGAATGTAATTATGTCTAAGAAAGACAGGAGGATATCTCTATGCTGGAGCAAGTGGAAATACTATGAAAAAAGAGCTTTGAGAACTGATGCTGGTATTGATTCATTTATTTATATGAACCAGGAGCTGTGCTAGGCCCTGGGAATGAAGATGGCTTTGATTAGTTCGGGTCACTCTCAGCTCTTTCCTTTTTCTCTTTTCTGTTCTGTTCTGTTTTTTCTTTTTCTTTTTTTTTCTTTTTTTTTTTTTTTTTGAGACACAGTCTCACTCTGTTGCCCAGGCTGCATGCAGTACAGTGGTGCCATCTCAGCTTCCTGCAACCTCTGCCTCCCAGGTTCCAGCGATTATCCTGCCTCAGCCGCCTGAGTGTCTGGGATTATAGGCATGTACCACCTCGCCCAGCTAATTTTTCTATTTTTAGTAGAGACAGAGTTTCACCATATTGGCCAAGCTGGTCTCAAACTCTTGACCTTGGTTGATCCGCCCACCTCGACCTCTCAATGTGCTGGAATTACAGTTATGAGCTACCACGCCCAGCCTCAGCTCTTTCCAGAACTACTGCAGTAGACTCATAACTAGTTTTCCTGTTTCCATCTTTTCTTCTCTCCATTTTCTACTCAGCAGTTAGAGTGTTCTTTTTAAGACATAAATCAGATCATGTACATAACCCATTAAGCTTCTCATTATATGGAAGTATGAGATAAAACCCAACTTCTTAATATGGTCTACAAGGCCACTGTACTGCCCATTTATTAAGTAGTCCAGCCTTACTGGCCTTTTGTACATTTTCCTAAAATGTGCTAAGCTCTTTCCTACCTTAGGGTTTCCCCACACATTGCCTTCCTAGAATACTGTTCCCCTAGTCTTCACCTAGCTATCTTATACTTACCCTTTAGTCTCAGCTCAGTTTTTACTACCAGAGAGAAGCCTTTCTTGACTGCTATCACCCCTTAATTAATTCCTCCATACCAAGTGTTTTTCTTTCAAGCACTTATCACAATTTATTATTATATCTTTATTTAATGTATGTCTTCCCTTCTAGATTATAAGCTTCATGAAGGCAGGGATCATGACTGTCTTGTTCACTTTTACCCAGTACCTATCACTGTCTTTGTCATATGGTAGGGGCGAAAGAATGAATGAAAGGTGACTAAGAGATACCATCCCAGTATGCTTAGGAGCTTCCATATTGGTTCTACGGATAAGAGCAGAGTAGGAATCAGAAGTGATGAATGAGGGTTTTAATTTAGATGGTTGGTAGAATTAAAATAGAATTGACAGAAATAAGCTAAGAGATAAGTCAGATTGGGAAAGAAATGAATCCAATTTTAGGCATGTGGAATTTAAGGATGAAAGCTGGGTAATCCATTGGAAAAAGTCAGCATGCCAGTACCAATCTCTTGCCTTAATAAAACAAAGCCATAACCCAAAACTATTGTTTATTTCTTATTTGGGGACATTATTTATGAATCAGATAACTCACTTCTTTTTATTGAGGTTCTGGAGCCCGTTTTTTAAAAAAAGAATAGTGCATTTGTCTTACTGAATTGCAGATGGATAAACAGAAGAGAGAAAGTTATCATTTTATTTTCACTTGAAGACATGGCATTCTGCCATCTCTATTACTGAATCCCTGAAGACTTCTTGTTTTGTTTGGAAGAGAAACAGAAGTTGGACCTTTTCTTCCTTCCTCACCTCCCCAGCCAATCCTCACTTCCATTATTTTGGAAAAATATCTAAATTACAAATTTGAGGAGCTTCCATGGTGTTTTCACATACTTCACAGGATCCAACCATAGTATCAGGCTTACAATATTAGATTTTGAATACAGCATTTAAAATCTTGGTATTTGAAGAATTGCAAAGATACATTTAAATTGGAAGCTGATTTTCCCCCAAGAAATCATAGAAATATTCTTTGCTCTGTGAAATGTGAGTAATGCAAGAGTGGGCTTGATTATGACTTGAGCAGGATTATAGATCTTAGAAAGGCCTACCTAGATATAAGCTCATCTTTTCACTTTACAGGCCTAGCATATTTTTAGAAAGCGAATGAAGGTAGGAACCAAAATCCCATCTCCTGTAGGTGCCTTTTGACCTTTTGTCTGTAGAAGCTGCAACATTTTATTCCTGGACTGGTTGGTTATTTTTTACCTGTTTTCAACATGTAGTCTACCTTTGACATATTAGTATGGTAAATCTGGATTTCATACATAATTTTTTTTAAGTTATATAAAAGACCAAGGAATTGTCTTGCTGCTTGGGGACCTTTCTATGACAGTGCCCAACTCTCCTTTTCAGTAACCAACTCAGCCTGACACAGTTGTACTTGCTGCTTAACACTCTGTAAAATGTTATTTAAATATTTCTAACTTATTGTTTCATGCTGGGTTTTATGGAACATAAATTTCTATTTAGGCCACTAATTTACAGTAGAAGTTTGTTACTAATATTACTGCAGGCTCCATCCATCTAAAAATATTGCTCATAACCTATGCTAAAAATATGTTATATATTTGCACTGTATGTAAACAGTGTTGTGTTTTATTAGTGTGCAGTGCTTTGTCTATGGAAATGTTGATATTGCAGCATATATTTAGCGGGGATAGGATACAAGTGTGGTGGAAAGGCTACAGAAAAGTGAAATCCCTGCAGGATGGGATTTATGGAATTTTCAGAGCACTTTGCAGAAAATCTACATATAATACCCACATTTCCTACAGAGGCAAAGTGGAATCTTGCAGAATGTTCAGAGAAGCTCTGTTATTTCATGTATTCTCTGTATTTCTAACTGGCTTATAGAGGCCTGAAATTGCAAATATATTCAACTCAAAAGAGGCAATCATTATTGCTTGAATGACCATGTTTTTGCCTTCAAAAAATATTTATTAAATGGGCCAGAAATAACATAAGTTGGATCTTCTTTTTGATAATGAAGAGGCATAATTCCAAGTAATGACATTTTAGTTTCTTTCTCTGGGTGACCTTGAGCTGGAGGAGATGATTCAGGGATGAAAGGTGTAGGACTTTGGAAGAGTTTCTTTGGATCATTTTGAGCAAACTTTAGTCACAGCCGGACACAGTATTTCATACCTGTAATCTCAGCACTTTGGGAGGCTGAGGTGGAAGATCTCTTGAGGCCAGGAGTTTGAGACCAGCCTGGGCAACATAGTGAGACCTCATCTCTGCTTAAAACAATAACAACAACAACAACAAAACCTTTAGTCACTACAAGTCACTTAGACTTGTTACCTATATTCTGAGCTCTAAACCTGCCTTTCATTAGTAAAAATGAGGGAAAGAAGTGGATTAATTGTGGGTTAATCCTAGTTATACAAGTTAGTTTTGTTCTTGAGGTCCTAGTGGGTCGAATTCCTTGGGTGAGGCAAACTGTGCACTGACCTCATCTTCCTTGCTTTGATGGAAGCATCACTGCCGAGTGCCACCTGGTAAACCCAAAGTTGCTACTTGTTAGCCAGTTGAAACGATTATTGTGCCTTAAAAATAGATGATTTAAGTTGCCAGTTAGGTCACCCAGAGCTGAGCTTTTATCACTTTTCAAGGGTATGCTAAGATTTGATAGCCATTTTTATAAATGGAATATCTTACAATTTGTTTAAAATACATTTGCAGAAAATTAAGGCCATTGGTTCTGCCCCAAAAATAGTGATGCTATGGTAAGTTTACCATCCTCTATTTACATGTTCCCTAGAGCTCCAAAAGTCATCATCTTGTGATGGAGATTTTTTATAAACAACTCCCAAAGAATTTTAATGTAGCAAATGAATCTTGGAAAACCGCTCTTTTCTAATTTACTACTTCGTTCAGTGCATGTTAAAGAAGCAGCAGTGAATCGTATAATTAAATGTGATTTTAAAGCCTTCTGAGGTGGCACTTTCCAGCTGATACTCACTGGCATTTTGCTTGGCCTGTTGGACTGAGGCAGGAGGGCTTCTAATGCTCCTCTCTTCTGAAGGCAGACTAAGTGTGAAGGGTACTTTACCAGCAGAGTGCTGCTCATGCTATCATCACCTGCTCTGCAGAGGTACACACTCTTCTCTTGTTGAGAAGAAGGCAGTTCTTCTCTTGTTGGTTGTTTTACTTAGAAACTTCAAAAATGTTCACATTAAAATGCTAAAGCATTTTCTGAAAGCTAGCCAGTAGATCACTAGGATAAATGGGATGGAATCTGAATGATGAAAGATTTCCACAAAGGTCCTTTTTTTCTGAGTTCACAATAACACCAACTCACCCTAATCAACCTTTATGTACACAGACAGGACATTGCGTGCAATTCCCTGAGCTATAATCCAGTCCGTCTTCAACCTATGCTTCCATTTTTAAGACCAAGACATCTTTTGGCTAGATACACTTCTGTGGTCAGGGTCATAGTTGTCTTCCCATCTAAGCTTGGCCAGTGCATACACAGGCCTGTACTGGCCAGGATGATAAATGTGAAGATTGGACTGCATTTCATGGCTAGGTTCTCCACTTGGTTATTTTCTGTCCTCCTGTGGTTATTTTTTCTGTTCTTGTAGAAAAGAGAACAAAGCGCGTTTAACAACTGCAAAGCACACAGTCTGCAGAGACCTTAAAGATTACTGGCAGCAAAACATATTTATGTCTTTAATAAGGAATTGAAATTTACCGCTCACTAAAATTTTCCTTCTCTTTTCTTTCTGTTTTCTCTTTGGAACTTGTTGGTGTTGGGAGGATCAGTCTGGTATCCAGGATGTTATTTTGATGCCTTTTGTTTTCTGAGGAAATATTTTATAGTGTTTTCTGACAGTGATAAAATTTTGAAGTAATTCTAAATTCTTGTGTACATGCTTAATTTTGAATTAAGTATTAAAATATTTTGTATGGCTTCCAAGTATCTCAAGTCTGAAAGATTATGTGGCATATAATAAATGAAAGTGAGTGTGAGAGTTTATTGAAAGGGCAAAAGATGTGGCTGTGGAATAGAGGTGCTGTATTTCAAGGTGAAAATTAAGTGATATTTGTGCAATTCAAAATAAAACTACTCAGACGACAAAATCCTGGTGTCTGTGTAATGGTTCTCTAACAAAGTCTCTTAATGACAAGGAGGCTACGATGCCATGAACCATGCAGGGTATTTTCAGAGTGGGTTCCTTAAATGCCCTAATTCCCCTTTTTGTATTCCTCAGGACACATGGTTAAGAAAGTTCCTAGACACTTTTATTTGGAGCTGAGGGATATAAAAGCACTATTGAAAGTCAACGAAATGTGGTGAGGTAGGCCATCCACTGCTTTTGCCTCATTCAGATTATTTACTTGTTGACCATCCACACATTTCTAAATAGGCCTTTTTTTAATGCAACTTTAGATTTTTACAAAGCTACCAACAAGATTAGTAGGACTGACAAATGATATTTTATTTCCTTAGTTAGGATTGGAATTCTTTTCATGGGTTTTTCAAAATGTTTTAATAATCCTCTGAGTCCCAGATCTATCCTCTGGGGATTTTCCCTACATAGTCAAAGTTAAATATTTTGGATGGGGAGAGAGGCTGAGAGAAACTTTGCTCAGAGAGAGGTAAAGCAACCTTTGAGGAGGAATACAGAAACTGTATTTCTGTCTGTAAATGTTATTAAGAAAGTTTTATATTCTAAGGTTGTGATAGTCATTCATTGGCTCATTCACCAAATGTTTGAGTATCTTTTCTGGGTATACTGTATATGGTAGATGATTTGATGTCTTTTGAGTTGAGTTTTAAAGGACTATCTTAGGGAAACTTGAGAGTTCCAGAGGAGAATAAAACATGATTTCTGCCTTCAAGGGACTTACAATTTGATAGATGCAAAATAATAAAGCAGTGTGTATTAAGTGAGGTAATAGAAGTACAAATTCTCTAGGAGTTTAGAGGAAGGAAGCTCATATTTGCAGGGACGGTTTCCTAACAATATTTATACTAGACCTTGAAAGATGCCTGGGATTTCTTTAGACAGAAGAGGCACAGAAATGTATTCCTGGAAAAAGTTACAGGAGAGAGAAAGGACATATTTAGGAAATAGCAAATGCTTCAGTTTGGCTGCAATATAAGGTGTGTGTGAGGTATATAGGGAATATTAGGAAATAAGGTTGATATATAGGTTGGGGTCAGGATAGAACTTTGAATATGCCATGCAACAGGGGTTGAATTTACATGATAGCCGATCTTGAAGACTGAAAACTAAGGAAATTACCCAATCAGAACTGTGCTTTAGAAGGATGTGCTGGGGGACTGGGCATGGTGGCTTACACCTGTAATCTCAGCACTTCGGGAGGCCAAGAGGGGAAACTTGAGGCCAAGAGTTTAAGAAAAATGTACTGGAAAACCATGAGTAAAATACATTAGAATGAAGGATAGAGGGTACAGAGAAATTGGAATTCAGAAATTCTATTGGAATTACCTATAAAAAAACAAAGGTAGAGCCACTTTAAATATGTGCAGTTTATATATGCCAGTAATACCTAAATAAAGCTGTTTAAAGGAAAAAAAAGAAGCATGATAATCAGGCCCTGAACTTGGAAATATGAAGGAAAGTTCAGATTTGAATGACATTTTGGAAATAGAATCTACAGAGGAGGATGGAAAGAGTGAAGAAGTAGGAGTGGAGTCAAACATGATGAAGTTTTTAAGCTTGGGTAGTTTAGGAAAATTGTGGAGCCAGAATAGAAATAGAGAAGTCAAGAGGAAGGAGGAGAAAGCATTTTGATGAATTGATGAATCTCTTGAACACATTGTAACTGAAGTGTCGGCAAGATATCAGTGATTTTGTCCCAGAGGCAGGTGAAAATGTGGAATGGTGGTACATGGCGTAGATCACCTTCTCAGTTGATGCTGTACAGGCTGAAGCAGTGGATATGGATGGAATAAATTGCTCAGCAATTTCTTGTAATTCTAGCTTTCTGTGACCTGAGTTAAACTCTAGCATACCTGAATAATACATAAGTTGGTATTGTGGCCTAATATGGGGGGAGGTCATTTCTATGATTTTTACATTGGTTTTATTTCTAAGGTATTTGTATACATAGACTCTAACAGAACATAAATTCAGAAACAGATAGTTTTGTATTTGTTCAGGTGAAAATGACAGACATCCTCTCTCTTAGGTGTAGGGGAAGAAACTTTGAGGAAAAGAAGGGTCTGACAGTTTCTGAAAACCAAAGCTAAAAGGGACAAAAATAGAATGAGATCCTTTTCTATAGCATTCTTTCTCTGTGGTTTTAGGAAATGGTCTTAATAATTGCTTTTAATTCTGTAATTCTTTTTTGTTTATTTGCTTTAATTCAGAACCACAAATAGGAAAATCTGCCATTTGAATTTTTATTTAATTAGCTCTCTCATTAGCACATTCTAATGTAAGTGTTCCCTGACTTATTGACTGAAGTTTAGTGGATTTTCCATGTATGTTTGGTTATGCATAGATTCGTTGCTGTTAATTGCTCTTGAATTTGGGGATTTTTATTTTATCAATAATAGAGCTTCTCTAGGCATGAGTGATGTTCCAGACAATATAATTGTCTTAAAAATGTGACTGAGGGGCCCGGCGTGGTGGCTCACTCCTGTAATCCCGGCACTTTGGGAGGCCGAGGCAGGTGGATCACCTGAGGTTGGGAGTTTGAGACCAGCCTGACCAACACGGAGAAACCTCGTCTCTACTAAAAATACAAAATTAGCTGGGCATGGTGGCGCATGCCTGTAATCCCAGCTACTAGGAAGGCTGAGGCAGGAGAATTGCTTGAACCCAGGAGGCGTAGGTTGCAGTGAGCTGAGATCATGGCATTGCACTCCAGCCTGGGCAACAAGAGCGAAACTCCATCTTAAAAAAAAGGGAAAAGGAAGCATGGAGCTCAGATTTTCAGTCAAATTTAGAAAATTTGACATCAGTACAGTTTCCATAGATATTAAAAGACTAATAAAGAGTAATATGAACAACTTTATGCAAATAAATTAGACATCCTAGTTGTAAAGGACAGATTTATTAAAAGATAAAAATTATTGGCTGGGCACAGTGGCTCACATGTATGTAATCCCAGCACTTTGGGAGGCTGAGGTAGGAGAATCACTTGAAACCAGCCTGGACAACATAGTGAGACCCCCGTCTTAGCTGGGCATGGTGACATGCATCTGTAGTCCCTGCTACTCTGGAGGCTGAGATGGGAGGATTGCTTGAGCCTGGGAAGTTGAAGCTGCAGTGAGCCATGATCACAACACTGCACTCTGGCCTGGACAACAGAGTGAGACTCTGTCTCAAAAAAAAAAAAAAAGAAAAAAGAAAAAGATAAAAATTACCTAAGTCACTCAGGAAGAAATAACTGAAATACCCATATATACATATACATATACATATACATATACATATACATATACATATACATATACGTGTGTGTGTGTGTGTGTGTGTATATATATATATATATATATTTTTTTTTTTTTGAGATGGAGTCTCACTCTGTCACCCAGGCTGGAGTGCAGTGGCACGGTCTCGGCTCATCGCAAGCTCCACCTCCCGGATTCATGCCATTCTCCTGCCTCAGCCTCCTGAGTAGCGGGGACTACAGGCACCCGCCACCATGCCCGGCTAATTTTTTTTTTTTTTGTATTTTTAATAGAGACGGGATTTCACCCTGTTAGCCAGGATGGTCTTGATCTCCTGACCTCGTGATCCACCTGCCTCAGCCTCCCAAAGTGCTGGGATTACAGGCATGAGCCACAGCGCCCGGCCTGAATACCCATATATATTAAAGAAATTGATTTTTTGTTTTTCTGAGACAGTCTCTGTCTGTTGCCCAGGCTGGAGTGCAGTAGCACAATGAAGGCTCACTGCAGCCAGCCTCAATCTCCCAGGCTCAAGTGATCCCTCTGCCTCAGCCTCCCAAGTAGCTGGGACTACAGGCACACACGACCACACCTAGCTAATTTTTTTTAAACTTTAGCAGAGATGAGGTCTCACTATATTGCCTAGGCTGGTCTTGAACTCCTGAATTCAAGCCTCAGCCTCCCAAAGTGCTGGGATTATAGGCATGAGCCACCCCACATGGGCAAGAAATTGAATTTAAAGCTAAGAGATTTTCCACAGAGAAACACCAGGCTCAGATGACTGTACTGATGAATTCTGCTAAACATTTGAGGAAGAAATGATATCAATTCTATATAAACTCTTCTAGAAAAATTGAACAGAAGGGAATATTTTCCAGTTCAGTCTCTGAGGCCAGCATTACCCTACTTCCAAAACCAGACAAAGATACTATACAAAAAGAAAATTATAGGCCAGGTGCGATGGCTCTTGCCTGTAATCCCAGCACTTTGGGAGACCGAGACGGGCAGATCACCTGAGGTCAGGAGTTCAAGACTAGCCTGGCCAATGTGGCAAAACCCCATCTCTACTGAAAATACAAAATTAGCCAGGCACGGTGGCAGGTGCCTGTAATCCCAGCTACTCGGGAGGCTAAGGCAGGAGAATCGCTTGAGCCCAGGAAGCGCAAGTTGCAGTGAGCCGAGATTGTACCACTGGACTCTAGCCTGGGCAACAGAGTGAGACTCTGTCTCAAAAAAAAAAAAAAAAGAAAAAGAAAATTATAGACAATATTCCTCATGGAAGACAGAATTTAAAAATTTTAACAAATTAACCCAACAGTCGATAAAAAGGACAGCTCTTTCAAGTGGGTTTTTTTTTTTTTTTTCATGAATGCAAGGCTGGTTTAACACTCAAATGTCAATCAATGTAACTTGGCCGGGCGCGGTGGCTCAAGCCTGTAATCCCAGCACTTTGGGAGGCCGAGACGGGCGGATCACAAGGTCAGGAGATTGAGTCCATCCTGGCTAACACGGTGAAACCCCGTCTCTACTAAAAAATACAAAAAACTAGCCGGGCGAGGTGGCGGGCGCCTGTAGTCCCAGCTACTCGGGAGGCTGAGGCAGGAGAATGGCGTAAACCCGGGAGGCGGAGCTTGCAGTGAGCTGAGATCCGGCCACTGCACTCCAGCCTGGGCGACAGAGCGAGACTCCGTCTCAAAAAAAAAAAAAAAAAAAAAAATCAATGTAACTTAGTAAATTAACAAAACTATTAGTTTGCCAGGGCTGCCATAACAATATATCATAAATTAGATAGATGAAACAACAGAAATTTATTTTCTCACAAGTCTGGATGTTAGAAGTCGAAAATCAAGGCATGGGCAGGTTTGATCTCTTCTGTGTTCTCTCTCCTTGGCTTGCAAATGTCTGCCTTCCTCCGGTACCCTCACATGGTCAGTCCTCTGTGTCTGTCTGTGTCATAATCGCTTCTTACAAGGACACTTCTCAGATTAGAGCCCACCCTAACGAACTCATTTTAACTCAATATCTCCCCCCCCCCGCTTTTTTTTGGAGACAGGGTCTCACTTTGTTCCCGAGGCTGGAGTGCAGTGGTGGGATCTCAGCTCATTGCAACCCCTGCATCTCCGGCTCAGATGATCCTTCTGCCTCAGCCTCCCAAGTAGTTGGGACCACAGGAATATGCCACCATGCCTGGCTAATTTTTGTATTTTTTGTAGAGATGGGATTTCGCTATGTTGGCCAGGCTAGTCTCAAATTCCTGGACTCAAGTGACCTACCTGCCTCAGCCTCCTAAAGTGCTGGGATTATAGGCGTGAGCTCCATGCCCAGCCTAGTTACCTTTTTAAAGTCTGTCTCCAAATACAATCACTTTCTTAGGTACCAGGGTTTAAGACTGTAATGTATGAATTAGGGGGTAGAAGGAACACAATTGAGCTTATAACACAAACTCAACATCATGTGATCTTCTTAATAAAGGCAGAATTTTGTAAAATCCAGCACCTACTCCCAATAAATATCAGCAAACGAGAAGCATGAGAAAACTTCCTAAAACTGATCAAGGGTATCTGTAAAAATCCCATAGCTAACTTAATGTCAAGAGACTGAATACTCTCTCCTCCTAACGTCAGGACTATGTTGGGGATATCCACTTTCATGTCTTCCATTTAGCATTGTACTGAAAGTTCCAGCTAATGCAGGGAGGCAAGGAAGAGAAGTAAAAGGCATCCAAATTAGAAAGGAAGAAGTAAAACTTTTTAATTCTCAGACTATGTCATTGTCTATGCAGAAAATCCAGTGGAATCCACAAAACTACTAAAACTAATAAGTGAATTTAGCAATTGGCAGGATACAAATCATCGTACAAAAATCAATTGTATTTCTGTATGCGGCCCACAAACAATCAACAATTGGAATTTTTAAAACTCATTTATTATAGCTTCAAAAGATTTGAAATACTTAGGGGAAAAATCTGATAAAACATGTGCAAGGCCAGGTGCATTGGCTCACACCTGTAATCCCAGCACTTTGGGAGGCTGCGGCAGGCAGATCACTTGAACCCAGGAGTTCAAGACCAGCCTGGGCAACATGGCAAAACCCTGTTTCCACAAAAAATGCAAAAATTAGCCAGGTGTCGTGGCGTGTGCCTGTAGTCCCAACTGCTCAGGAGTCTGAGGTGGGAGGGTAGTGTGAGTCCAGGAGGTGGAGGTTACAGTGAGCCAAGATGGCGCCACTGTACTCTAGCCTGGGTGACAGAGTGAGACCCTGTCTCAAAAAAAAAAAAAAAAAAAAAAAAATCTTGGAGAAATAAATGGAGAGAGAGATTGTGTGTCGGTCAGAAGACTCAATATTGTAAAGGTTTTGGTTCTCCGCCTTATTTATCCATAGATCCAATGCAACTGTAATAAAATCCCAGCAGGCATTGTTGAAGAAAATGACACGCTTATTTTCAAAGTCACATAGAAATGCAAAGAAGCCAGATTAGTCAAAACAGATGTAAAAAAAAAAAAAAAAAAACAAACTAGCGACTTAACGTTTACCTGACTTTAAGATTTATTATAAACCTACCTTACTCAAAACAGTATAGTAGTCATATGAAAAGATAATGGAACAGAATAGAGAACCTAGAGGTAGACCCACACAATTATGGACAACTGCTTTTCAACAAAGGTGCAAAGTATTCATATGTAAAAATGAACTTAAAATTCTTACCTTGTACTATAGACAAAAATTGACCCCAACAGGATTATCCATCTAAATGTAAAACCTAAAATTATAAACTTTCTTTAGGAAAAAGAAAACATAAGAGGAAACCTTTGTTTTCTCTTGTTTAGGCAAATGTATTTAAGATATACCATCAGAAGAACAGTTCATAAAAGAAAAAAATTGAAAACTTGGACTTCAAATGTAAAACCTTTTGCTCTTCTAAAGATACTTTTAAGAGAATGAAAAGATAAGTTACAAACTGGGGGAAAATATTGGCAATCATATATCTAATAAATAACATATGAAGAATCCTTACAATTCAACAACAACAGCAAAAACACCTCAGGAGAAAAAAGGCAAAACGTTTGAACTGATACTTCACACAAAAGGATATATAAGTGGTAAATAAACAGATGAAAGATATTCAATGCCATTAGATGTTAGGGAAATGCAAATTAAGGCTAAAATAAGATACCACTGCATACCTATTAGTTTGACTAAAACTTTTATTTTTATTTTATTTTTATTTATTTATTTTTTTGAGACGGAGTCTTGCTGTGTCTCCTGGGCTGGAGTGCAGTGGCCAGATCTCAGCTCACTGCAAGCTCCGCCTCCCGGGTTTTACGCCATTCTCCTGCCTCAGCCTCCGGAGTCGCTGGGACTACAGGCGCCCGCCACCTCGCCCGGCTAGTTTTTTGTATTTTTTAGTAGAGACGGGGTTTCACCTTGTTAGCCAGGATGGTCTCGATCTCCTGACCTCATGATCCGCTCGTCTCGGCCTCCCAAAGTGCTGGGATTACAGGCTTGAGCCACCGCGCCCGGCCGACTAAAATTTTTAAAACTGACCATACCAAATGTTGGAGAGGATGTGAAGGAACTGTAACTCTTTTTTTTAAGCTCCGCCTCCCAGGTTCACGCCATTCTCCTGCCTCAGCCTGCCGCGTAGCTGGGACTACAGGCGCCCGCTACCTTGTCCGGCTAGTTTTTTTTTTTTTTTTTTTTTTTTGTTTTGTTTTGTTTTGTATTTTTTTAGTAGAGACGGGGTTTCACCGTGTTAGCCAGGATGGTCTCGATCTCCTGTCCTCGTGATCCGCCCGTCTTGGCTTCCAAAAGTGCTGGGATTACAGGCTTGAGCCACCGCGCCCGGCCAACTGTAACTCTTAACACTCGGCTGCTCTGTTGGTGGGAATCTAAAATGGTATAACCGCATTGGAAAACAGCGTGGCAGTTTCCTAAAAAGTTAAACGTACACCTACATATGATTCAGCCATTTCACTCTTAGGTATTTAACCCCTAGAAAAAGAAAGCATATACCCATACAAAAAGACTTACACGTAAATGTTCACAGCAGCCTCATTTTTAATATGCAAGACTGGAACCAACCCAAGATGTTCATCAACAGATAAAATGAGTTGTGTTATAATTTATTGTGTATAATAAAATACTAAATGATAAAAAAGAATGAACTATTGATTCATGCAACAATATGGATGAACTTCAAAATAATTATGTTGAGCGAAGTAAGCCAAAAAAAATACATACTGTATGATTCATTTATATAAAATTTTAGAAACCTCAAAATAACCTATAGTGTTAGAAAGCGCTACAGATTGGAAACAAAGGTAGGGAGTGGAGAGATATGAGAGGGAACCATTACAAAATAGCACAAGGAAACTTTTGGGGTGACGGATATATTCATTATCTTGATTGTGATGATGGTTTTACAGGTCAAAAATTAACAAATTGTTCACCTCAAATATGTGCAGTTTGTTTCCATTAATCGTCAGTAAAATTGTTAAAAGCAAACAAAAACTTCACTTTCCTTAAGAAAGGAATGCAAAGTCTGTAACTATAAAACTGTGCCACTCCCTTTACCCCAAGAGGGTAAACAGAGTGAGCGTGAAACGCCTGGTTAGAACCAGGGAGGTGATTTCCTGAAGAACCAAATTTAATTACTTTTATAGTTAGGTGACAAACATTAAATATTTCATTAATTACTAAGTTATCCAGCCTTTAAAAAAACCCTGACTGTGGGGCTGGGCATGGTGGCTCACGCCTGTAATCCCAGCACTTTAGGAGGCCAAGGCGGACGAATCGCCTGAGGTCAGGAGATCGAGACCAGCCTGATAAACACGGTGAAACCCGTCTCTCTAACTAAAATAACAAAAGTTAGCCAGTCATGGTGGCAGGCGCCTGTAATCCCAGCTGCTAGGGAGGCTGAGACAGGAGAATTGCTTGAACCCAGGAGGCAGAGGTTGCAGTGAGCTGAGATTACGGCACTGCACTCCAGTCTAGGCGACAGAGCGAGACTCTGTCTTTAAAAAAAAAAAAAAAAAAAAAAAGCCCTAACTGTGAAATGATTAGTGACACATTCCATGGGTTGGCCGAGTGTCTATATGGTATGTGAAGAAGCATTTCTTTTTGTTTTTTTTTGTTTATAAATTTGCTAGCTATTAGTTTAGAGTGTCTTATTGTTCTTATATTACACTAGTAAATTCTTTTTTCTCTTGAAAGGGGAAATAAATACGCAACTGCAGTGTGCATAATGATGTTCAGACTAATGTTGTTACTAACCAAAAAACAAATAGGAATGTGTTGTCAGATTCCTGGGTAGAAATGACATAAGGGGCAGATTGGTTTTATCATTTCTCGGATCCAACTGTTTGATGATTGCTGTGATATTGCTAAACTGGAAAGGAAGAAAACACAGAACTTAAATATATAGTACAAAGAAGCTCATGTATTACAGAAATGTGATTGTTTACATTTTCTTACTGCCTAAGATTTAGGTGCAGATCCTTGGAAGTTTAGTGTTGTAACAGAAGTCTGTTAACTTATGTGTTAAAATATAAGCAAACAGATTATCTCTCTGAAATAATTGTATTAGCATTAACTAATATTCTATTAAATAGACTGTTTTGCTAGGATTTTCTAATTGAAATTTATATCATAAGCTGGCTTGAGATGATCTTCTAAAATGATGAAAGAAATGAAATAATACAAAGCTAAAACTCTATTCACGTAATGTTGTAAACCACGATAGACAAATCAATTCTGGAGGTCACAATAAGAAATAAAATGGCTCTTTTAAAATCAAAGGCTACATATTGACTTCTACTTTAAAATAAATGGTCTTTGCAAATAATTATACTTGCAAATTAAATGTACATGTGTGCAGTGTGAAGTGGGTTTTTTGAGCAAATTATGAACATAATTTTTAACTGTGAAGGTGTATTGGTAAGGGTAGGCTAAGCTGTGTTGTAATAACAGCAGCAAAAACAAAATCTCAGTAACTTAGCATAACAAAAGTATGTTTCTTGTTTACACATCTGCCATACGTAAAGGATTCTTTTCCTCATAGTCCCTCAGGGACCCAGGCTGAGACTCTACCCTCTTATAGCTGTACTATCTGGAACGTATAGCTTCCTTGGGCACTGCAGCATGGGAAGCCAGAGTTGATGATTCATACACCAGCATTTACATTTTTCAGCACAAAAGTGATGTGTTGTTTAGCTCACAACCCATTGGCCAGAACCGGTAACATGGCTTCACCTAACTGCAGGCTAGCTGGAGAATTGTGGGAGAGCTCATGGATATTCAGCGATAAACGTCTTTGTTATGAAAGGATGGTCATGGCCAGGCGCATGGCTCATGCCTGTAATCCCAGCACTTTGGGAGGCTGAGGCCAGGGATCACCTGAGGTCAGGAGTTCGAGACCAGCCTGACCAACATGGTGAAACCCCGTCTCTACTAAAAATACAAAAATTAGCCAGGCGTGGTGGTGGGCGCCTATAATCCCAGCTACTTGAAAGGCCGAGGCAGGAGAATCGCTTGAACCCAGGAGGCAGAGGTTGCAGTGAGCTGAGATCGTGCCGTTGCACTCCAGCCTGGGCAACAGAGTGAGACTCTGTCTCCAAGAAATAAAAATAAATAAAAAATAAAAGCATGGACAGACTTTTATATAGGATGAATTCCACTTTGCCTGGCATCTTTGAAATAATACCTTTAATAGAACATTTAATGTCATATAATTAAAGTATTCAACTGGCAAAGATGCTCATAAAATGGCCTTTTTATGTCATACTTAAATTTTTTGTGTATTCTCATTTGTTATAAGGAGGGGGAAAGGAGAATCAATATATTCTTCAATTTACCATTATTCATATAAGTGGTAATTTGCCATTTGCCATTTTCCAAATAATCCAGATGACCTTGCTTCTAACCACAAAGTGAGATTTTGTGTGTGTTGTCTGTAGAGAAATATGTTGCTACAATGAAAACTCACAATATATTTTGAAAGCTGCTAGAGTGATTTCAGGTATCTTCGGTTAGGAGTTTTTCATGTTAGGGATCTGTCTATTCTAGTTTTTGCTGAGTTATTAGGTTACATTTTTCCTTCCAATAAAGCTAAACTGTTGAGGAGGAGAATCTTATATCATGATAGGATTATCCTGAGCTTTTGTTTAGGCTATTTTCTAAGCCTTTTAGGGAAGGCTATTTCCTGAGTCTTTTGGGAGAACAAACCAAATGTGGAAGGAATGTAGGGCAGTAGTGCAGGGACTACTGGGTCCTTTTGTGTTTTTAGGAACACAAGGGCTTGTTCATACTCAGATCATCAAGTCGAAAATATTCAGTCTCAGTTTACCCCAGTTTTCTGAACTATTAGCTTGTAAACTCTAATGAAAGAACTCATTTTCCAGGTAGGAATTTAAAATTAGTAGAAAAGAGAACCCTCAGAATAATTATAGATGAAAAATGATTTCTTTTACTGCAAACAAATATTTTAATCTGTTTTGTTTTTTTCAGTTGTGTTATAGGAAACAATAATCTGCTGTTTTGAAGGGTTCCTTTTTGCTTGAGAGACTGGTTGCCCACCATGGATATGGCAAAATCTGGCACGTAAAGCTTGCTCTCTGGGACTACAGTCTCCTTAGCGTTGCTTGTCTTCACCGATCCTTATACACCATATACGTGATGATGTCATCTTCCCTTACATGTCATGCCTTTGTGAGTTTCGCAACACTTAGTAAGCACTTGTTAAGTATCAGGCAATACAGTTTGTTAATTACAAATATGAAAATGACATGATCTCTGGATCCGAAGAACTAACAGACGAGTTGGGGGAGAGACATGTAAACTGATAATTTCAGTCTTTGGTATCAGGATGATGTTGGCCTCATAAAATGAGTTAGGGAGAATTCCCTCTTTTTCTATTGATTGGAATAGTTTCAGAAGGAATGGTACCAGCTCCTCTTTGTACCTCTGCTAGAATTCGACTGTGAATCCGTCTGGTCCTGGACTCTTTTTTTGGTTGGTAGGCTATTAATTATTGCCTCAATTTCAGAGCCTGTCATTGGTCTATTCAGGGATTCAACTTCTTCCTGGATTAGTCTTGGGAGGGTGTATGTGTCCAGGAATTTATCCATTTCTTCTAGATTTTCTAGTTTGTTTATGTAGAGTTGTTTATAGTATTCTCTGATGGTAGTTTGTATTTCTGTGGGATCAGTGGTGATATCCCCTTTATCGTTTTTTATTGCATCTATTTGAATCTTCTCTCTTTTCTTTTTTTTTTTTTTTGAGATGGAGTCTCGCTCTGTCACCCAGGCTGGAGTGCAGTGGCCGGATCTCAGCTCACTGCAAGCTCCACCTCCCGGGTTCACGCCATTCTCCTGCCTCAGCTTCCCGTGTAGCTGGGACTACAGGCGCCCACCACCTCGCCCAGCTAGTTTTTTGTAGTTTTTAGTAGAGACGGGGTTTCACCGTGTTAGCCAGGATGGTCTCGATCTCCTGACCTCATGATCCACCCGTCTTGGCCTCCCAAAGTGCTGGGATTATAGGCTTGAGCCACCGCGCCCGGCTCTTTTCTTCTTTATTAGTCTTGCTAGTGGTCTATCAATTTTGTTGATCTTTTCAGAAAACCAGCTCCTGGATTCATTTTCTTAATTGAAACAGGCCTGTAATCCCAGTACTTAGGGAGGCTGAGGCGGGTGGATCACTTGAGGTCAGGAGTTTGAGACCAGCCTGGCCAACATGGTGAAACCTTCTTTCTACTAAAAATACAAAATTAGCAGGGCGTGGTGGCGCATGCCTGTAATCCCAGCTACTCAGGAGGCTGAGGCAGGAGAATCACTTGATCTCTGGAGGCAGAGGCTGCAGCGAGCTGAGATGGTGCCACTGCACTCTAGCCTGGGCTACAGAGCAAGACAAACAAACAAACAAAAAAGGTCTGGGCACAGTGGCTCATGCCTTTAATCCTAGCACTTTGAGAGGCCAAAGCAGGTGGATCACTTGAGGTCAGGAGTTCAAGACCAGCCTCACCAACATGGAGAAACCCCGTCTCTACTAAAAATACAAAAGTAGGCAGGTGTGGTGGCGCATGCCTGTAATCCCAGCTACTTGGGAGGCTGAGACAGGAGAATCACTTGAACCCGGGACGTGGAGATTGTGGTGAGCCGAGGTCGTGCCATTACACTCCAGCCTGGGAAACAAGAGCAAAATTTCTTCTCAAAAACAAAAAAACAAGCAAAAAAGTTGACAAAAACTGGATGTAACCCAAATACCCCTTCAATCAATAAATGGATGAAGAATCTGTAGTATATCCATATTATGGAATACTATTCACAATAAAAAGGAGTGAGCAGCTTACAGACACAACAGCATGGATGTATCTCAGATGTTTTATGCTGAGTGAAAAAAGCAAGATTCAAAAGGCTACATACTGTATGATTCCATTTATATATCATTCTATAAAAGGCAAAATGAGGCTGGGCATGGTGAGTTACGCCTGTAATCCCAACACTTCTGGAAGCTGAGTTAGGAAGATCACCTGAGCACAGGAGTTCAAGACCAGCTTGGGCAACAAAGCAAAACCGTGTCTCAAAAGAAAAAAAATAAGGCAAAATGATAGCAATGGAAAGCAGATCCGTGTTTGCCAGGGTTAAGGGTGAGGTGCGAATTTCACTACAAAAAGGGCAGCACAAGTTTTGGGATAATGCATCTGTTTTGTGATTATTATGGTGGTAAGTACATGAGTCTTTGCATTTTTTAAACTCATAGAATAGTACACCAAAAGGGGGACTTTTACTATCTGTAAATTTTAAAATAAACTTAAAATGAAAACAAAAAGATCATAGACAATGCTCTTTAGGTATTGAGTACATTTTTATTTATTTTGTTTGTTTGTTTGTTTCATTATAATGCTTGTTGTGCTGGAAGGCCAACAAAAATCAGTTTTATTCTTTTCAAAAACGAGGTGTCTGGTTATAGAAGTGTTGGTTCCTCTTGGACAGTCCAGATTGCAATGACTTTCTTTAAGCTGATAATGTTGTATTAGTTCTCCTCATTTATATTAGCTTTTGTTAAATGAGTTAGGTTTCATTTTATCATGAACTTGAATTATTATTTCTAAAATTTAATTTAAGTTTTTTTTTTTAAGAGACAGAGTCTTGCTCTGTCTCCTTGGCTGGAATGCAGTGGCATGATCATTCATAGCTCATTGCAGCCTCAAACCCCTGGGCTCAAGCAATTCTCCCACCTTAGCTTCCCAATAGCCTGGACAACAGGCACACACCACCACGCCCAGCTAGTTTTTAAAATTTTTTGTGGAGATAGGGTCTTACTGTGTTGCCCAGGCTGGTCTTGAACTCTGGGTCTCAAGTGAGCCTCGTGTGTCGGCCTCCTAAATGCTAGGGTTACAGGCATTAGCCACCACATATAATATTTAATTATATTATATTTAAGATAATTAAATATTGGCCCAATATTTAATTATGGTAGTGATGCTTCTTGAAAACCACTGTGAAAAGATGTCTTTCAACTTGAATTTTCTTGAGAGTGGGACAATTTTCAATGTTTTATGACCCAACATTCCATATGTAAACTTTAAACTCTTTAACCTCAAAAATAATTCAACTAATAAGGTATATAATAATATATTTCCCCCATTTTTTAAGAGTTTGTCCTCATATACAATAAAATAGCTGTGTCTGCCAGAGGACACGAACATCGAGTTAACATTTATCAGACAGTGTTTTGTACTTAACTTCATTATATTTTGTAATAATCCATTGTTCAAGTGTTAGGTTAATTACTTGAAACCCAAAGCTACTTGCTTGAAGAAGTTTCATTTTGAAGTACATCAGAGTCATTAATCACTGCACCTTTTGATCTCCTTTGAAAACTTCCTAGCATTTATTTTTCTATTATCTGCCTCAATAAAAAGGAACCACTTTTGTCCTGCTGATGCATGACTGGGTGTGTATCGCTCTATTTCTTGACTGTATAGAATATACAGGTTTGGATTTGGAATGTCTTCAACATTCGTCCACTATTTGAAACTTATCCCTTTGTCCAATGTCTTCTTCCAAAAAGCAGCTTGATTTATTTATACAGCAGTTATTGCAGTTGTAGCATTTTAATTCCCTCTATCATCTTCTCTCTCCATTTGGGATGATATGCAGAGGGACATTTGATGTTCCGGTGGGTATCATAAGAGAACGTTGAAGAGCTAAGTAACTAAGGGGCATTCTTCACACATAATCTATCCAGTTGTCAGGCTGTCCTCAGTCAGAGGGGTGTTGCTGTTGCTACATCCTCAACTACATCATAGCATTTTTTTAAAAACCTTGTCATTTAAAAACGATAAAACTAAATACTTAAAAGCACTCTGATGTTTACTTTGCTGAGCCTTACTGGTGATTTTGTTGTTTTATGGAATGCTGTAGAGGATTCCATTGTTAATCACGTCCTAACCCTATAAAATAAGTAACAAGCTGCTGAACAGAATGATGACAACAGAGAACAGAGTTTCATTTGAATTCATGCAAATGTGGAGGTTTCCCAGAAAGCCATTTTAAAAGTATGAGCCACATTTTGAAAATAAAACAAAGAATAACGCCTTGGAATAGAAATCCATAATGAAACCCATGTAATAGCTGAAAGATTATAATAAATTCTACGGGGAGAGCTTTCCATTTTCTGTTCCTTTTCAAATTCTAATACTAAACTCTATTAGTGGTCTGTATAAAATAATGAGACATGAAGCCCTCGTGGTGTAAAACTATTACTAATCTGTTACTTTGCATAAATTTTCACTCAGACTACTGTCTGTGGTCTTCTTATGAAGGATCTGTTATACGCTTTCTAGCTAAACAGATGAGACCTATTAGCTATCTCCTTTGAATGAATGGTGTTGGAATTTGCAGGCATTGCACTTTTTACAAGTTAGGAAGAGAAAGGGATTGCATACAAGGAAAACAGGAGTATTTACTCCAGTCAGAGATCTGTGTTCTTAATGTTAATTGATGTCGTTTTCCTCAGTTTCAGTATCACATTAAGGAAAAGGCAGAATGGTGTTTTTACTCTTATTTTAAAGATAGATGTATTTATAGTATTTATAAAGTGATCACCTTCCTACATCTAAGTCATATCATTCTTTTACTTTCAATAACTGTAACAAGAAATTTATCATTTTTCTCCCCCATAAACTGTGATCTTATCCTTGTTTTACCTCTTTCACTTCATGGCACCCCTTTTGTTTCTTAGTCACACACACTTACAATTTAAATTAGCTTTGATTCCTTTCCTCTCTTCATATGTTTAAGCAGTTGCCAAGTTCTTTTCAGTCATCTCTCATAATTTCTCTTATATTCATCTTTTTTTTCCCTTTCTCTTTGCCAGCATCTTAATGTAGACCATTATGGACTGATGCCTAAATTATTACATCTTTAATTGGTTTTCCAACCTCCAGTTAATTTCCTTCCAATCCATCCTGAACATCACCACTAGATTTATCTTACTAAAACATGACTTTTCTTAAACTTAGCAATTTCAAAGTTTCAAAATGATTGTAATAGTAATTGAAATTATTAATGTTATTAAGAGACAGCATAGTACAGTGGTATACTGTATTGGCTTTGGAACTAAATAGATACAGGTTGGAATCCCAGATTAATCCCTTAGTAGTGGTGTACTCTTGGGGACTGAGTTACTTGACCTTTTTGGGGCATAGTAATCCTCATTTGAAAATAGGGAGAATAATACGATAGTCTTATAAAAAGTAGCCACAGTTTGTAAAATACATAGTTTAGTGACATCAATTAATGATAGTTATTATTAGTAGAAGTGTTGTTCCTGTTATTGTTATTTGTGAGGATGAAATGGAGAAAGGGAACAGAGAGTAGAGGATGGAACCAGGTAGAATAGTTCCAGTTAAAAGCATTAGGTAAAAGAGCCCTTCTACATTGGAAGGGCTGAGGACTTTTTAAAGTTTTCAAAGAATGAGGACTTTTTAAAAATTTGTAGTTCTTAAGATGCTTACATTGTAAAATATATCTGAGTCTTCTCTCCTCAAGTATACTGCAGACAGTATTTTTCAGGTACATGAACTAAAACTTTGCAAACCCAAGGATCAATGACCACTGGTTTTGATTATTAGAAACTTGATGGTTGCTTTCCAGAGTGCAGTTCCTAGAACAGTCAGTGTCAGATGGGAATGAAAAAGAGAGGTGAATGGAACAGAAATTATCAAGGATGAGTCAAGATTTGGCAACAAATACCAGTAGTAGAGTAAACATGGCACTTGTATACTATCATCATCTTCATATGTGATCACCACCATCCTTGTTCTATAGAAGGAAGAGGAGTCTTTACTCTTTAGCCTCTCTTCTGCAACAATGTTTGCCATTTTCAAACAATATTAAGGTATGCATTTAAGGCGAGTAAAGGTTTTTTTTTTTTTTTTTTTTTTGAGACGGGATCTCGCTCTGTCGCCCAGGCTGGAGTGTGGTGGCGCGATTTCGGCTCACTGCAAGCTCCGCCTCCCGGCTTCACGCCATTCTCCTGCCTCAGCCCCCGGAGTAGCTGGGACTACAGGCACCCGCCACCACGTCCGTCTAATTTTTTGTAATTTTAGTGGAGACGGGGTTTCACCGTGTTAGCCAGGATGGTCTCGATTTCCTGACCTCGTGATCCTCCCGTCTTGGCCTCCCAAAGTGCTGGGATTACAGGCGTGAGCCACCGCGCCCGGCCAGGCGAGTGAAGGTTTTAAGAGGTAACAGTGGGTACTATATGAGACAACTGTAAAAATTGCTTGTTACCTGAGAACGCTGAAAGAAAATGTCAGTTCCTCATCAGTTAGTTTGAGTCAAGGTTTATCAGACCTTCTTGTCTAAGCACTGTGCTAGGACCACAGTGATAGAGATGAGCAACTGTCTTCAAAGAACTTACACTTTAGTAAGCACAAAATATCTGCATTTATTCATTGAGCAAATATTTGTCAAGTTATATTTATAATAAGGTATGTGGCTGGGCAATGAGAATAAAATGGGGAATGAGACAGAAATCCTTCCCTCAAAGTATTTGTAGTGATAGGTGACTATTATTAACTCCAGTGTGCAGTAACAAGTTCCATCGGTGTGGTACAAAGTAGTGGTACAGAGGTTTAGAGTAGTTGGGGATCATATGTGATTGGAAAAGCAGAAAAGAATCACTTATTCATTTTACTTCATCTTGAAGGAATGGGTAGACTTTCAATAGAGAAGAGGTTAGTGAAACCTGAGTGAGGGTAAGTTTCTCACAGAGGCAACAAGCAGAGTGATGAAACCAGGGAAACTATTTGGACAGCCCAGTGATATTAGAGGATAAGTGACAGATGAAGCTTCAAAGGTCAACTAGTCTAGTTATTAATCTTGACTGTACATTAGAATCACCTGGAGACCGTGTTAAGATACACATTCCCAGGCATTATCCCCTTCTAAGTCAGGGAACCCAGAGAGTGATTCAGGAACTTGCATTATTTTCTGAACTTCTATTATTTTCTAAATTTACATTTTTTTTATAAGCCAGTGGTTCTAATTCAGTTTGTCATTGAATGGCTCTTAGAGAAGCACTAACCTGATCCTGGACATTTTCAGTTAGTACTTAAATCTCTCTCTAAGCATCTCTGGGGACTTTGTCGTCATCATCTTTTTTTCTTTCTTTCTTTTTAATTGACCCATAAAATTGTGTGTATTTATCATGTACAACATGATGTTTTGAAGTATTATACTTAGTGGAATAGTAGATCTAGCCAACTAATATATTACCTCACATAGTTATTTTTGTAGTGAGAACACATAACATCCACTCTCTCAGCGTTTTTCAAGAATGCCATAAATCGTCATTAACTGTAGTCACTGTACTATACAGTAGATCTCTTGACTTTATTCTGTCTAACTGTAAATATGTATTCTTTGACCAACATTTCCCTGTCTTCTCCTCCCTGCTAAGTACTCCAGCCTCTGGTAATCACCATTTCACTCTGTACTTCTATGAGATCAACTTTTTTAGATTCCACATGAGTGAGATCCTGCAGTATTTGTCTTTCTGGCCTGGCTTATTTCATTTAACATAATGTTCTTCAGACATATCCAAATAACAGGACTTCTTTCTTTTTATGGCTGAATAGTATTCCATTTATACATCTATATGTATATCACTTTTTTTATCCATTCATTCATTGATGGACACTTAGGTTGAGTCCATATCTTGGCTATTATGAATAGTGCTGGAATGAACATAGGAGTGCAGAAGGAGCTTTTTAGCTTGATATAATCCCATTTGTCTATATTTATTTATCCTTGTTGGCTATGCTTTTGAGGCCATACCTAGAAAATCATTGCCCAGACTAATGTCATGGAGCTTCCCCCTATGTTTTCTTCTAGTAGTTTTACCATTTCAGGTTCTACATCTAAGTCTTCAATCCATTTTGAGTTGATTTTTATCTTTTTTTTTTTCTTTTTTAAAAAAATAGAGACGAAGTCTCACTATGTTGCCCAGGGTGGTCTTGAACTCCTGTGCTCAAGAAATCCTCCCACCTTGGCCTCCCAAAGTGGTATGATTACAGGCATAAGCCACTGTATCCAGCTGAGTTTATTTTTATATATGATGAGAAATAGGGTCTAATTTCATTCTTCTGCATGTGGATGTCTGGTTTTCTCAGCATCATTTTTTTTTTTAAGAGACTGCCCTTTCCCTATTGTATATTCTTGCCACTTTTGTTGAAAATTTGTTGGCTGTAAACGTGTGGATTTGTTTCTGGGGTCTCTATTCTGTTCCACTAGTCTATGTGTCTATTTTTATGCCAGTACCATTCTGTTTTGGTTACTGTAGCTTTGTAGTATATTTTGAAGTCAGCTAATGTGATGCCTTTAGCTTTGTTTTGCTCAAGATTTCTTTGTCTATTCCAGGTGAGAATCTGTCTTTTGAGTCAGGCTATTCTTTCTTTGAGTAGACTTGCTGCTTAGAAATCTTTTTCCTTTTATTGAGCTGAAATTTCTCTGTCTCTTCTACCTGTGATTTTAGCTCTCCCCCCTTGAAAAATAGTAACAAGGTTTTTCTTTTATGAGAGCCCTTCAAGTGTTGGAAGGCCTCTCTTCTGTAAGCTGAACAGATGCAGGTCCTCACTTGTTTTGGTTTTGAGTTCTTTCTCTGTCCTAAACACTTGCCTCTGAGTGCATTCCACTTTTTTTAATGACCTTTGTAAAGTGTAGCGCCTAGAACTAAACACTATTACTGCATGGTTTCTGAGTTGTAAGTGAATAGTACCCAGATGGGCCATGTGGTTATATCAATTTTTTTCTCATATGGTGCTCATAAATGCTATAATGGAACTCTGGGGACAAGGGGCTGAATGAAATAACTTTTATTGAGACATTATATGCCAGCAAAAGGGGCCGGGTGCAGAGGCTCACGCCTGTAATCCCAGCACTTTGGGAGGCCGAGGTGGGCGGATCACTTGAGGCCAGGAGTTCGAGACCAACCTGGCCAACATGGCGAAACCCTGTCTCTACTAAAAGTACAAAAATTAGCTGGGCATGGTGGTGCATGCCTGTCATCCCAGCTACTCAGGAGGCTGAGGCACGAGAATCGCTTGAACACAAGAGGCGGAGGTTGCAATGAGTTAAGATCGCACCATTACACTCCAGCCTGAAGTGCAGAGACAAAGAGAGACTTTGTCTCAAAAAAAAAAAAAAAAAAAAAAAAGAGAGAATGTGCCAGCAAAAAAAGAATGGGATAGGAATTGGCCTGTAGTGTGCTTGGTAGTTGTCAGCTACTAAATTTTAGAATGGAATATAATGAGCTAGAATACTGTCTTTGTCCTTTTTCCTTCCATGTTTAATTTTACTCTGTTTCTTTGCTTACAAAAATATTTATCTCCCATCTTCATCTTCCCTCTTACATTGCATTCTTTCTCCCCTCTCCTTCTCTTTCTTTTTCCTTTCCTTTCCTTTCCTCATTTGATGAGGATTTGGCATGTGTCAGGTTAGAGAGGTTATCTGTGCTTTCTCCTCATTCCAGGTACTTTCAGGTGGGACAAAATGATACACTATTCTGGAGAATTTTGGTTGCAGAAAAGGGGCTTTGGCTGGGGATGAAGCAAAGTTTGCCATTTCCGTCTCTTTGGTTCTTCCCGTATGACCCTTGACACACCCTGATTACTGTAACAAGGCTTGAGCTCTGGAGTTAACCAGAGCTGCAACTGAACAAGCTGAATTTAAACCATAAATTGCCTTTTGCAGAGTTATGTGAATATAGGTCCAGAGGTCCGTTTTCAAGCTATTGAATGAGGACCAAAGAATGTTCACGTATCTTCCTTCAGTCTTCACTCATCCTATGACTAAAACTTTAATTTACTTTTTGTATCCCACCAACTTCTTTAACTTTACCCTAGAAAAGCTTATATATCAATTGTGTTAAGATGGGATGTTTTTCTGACATGATAAACTATATTGTATGGCTTTCTTCCAGTAAAGAGGCTGGTGAATAGGGAAAAAGAAGGAAGAGATACATGGTGTTTTCTTCTTCCTGAGGCAGGCAGCTCTATATTTTTTCTTGCTTTGTAATCTTAATTATTGAGAAAAGATGTCTAGTAATTAGCTCTTTTGTGTCAAAGTTCAGTATGATTGCACAGAGTCTGTACTATAACATCCTTGAATTTTTCCACTTTCTCGCTCTTTAGCAACATGCTAAATTTGCTGATGACTGTTAGAGCTCTTGTTTCTTCTTCTGCTGGTGTTTTTCTTCTAGAATAAGGATGTCAGTGGACTTTACATGAACTCAGTCACAGTTTCCAAATATTACTAATGTTTAAGGTTCTTTTTGACTTTGCTGAATTATTTGCAGTATCTTTTGTTCTTTGCTTGTTACATCAGGTGATTGAAAAGTCCCTTGAGCCTCTTCTCATGTTTCTAATCCCAAAATTGACAGCCAAATTGTGACAAATTGCTATATACACTGACCCAAATTCTGTATCTCTAATGGATGAGTCATGCATGTTTCCATGTTGACAAACCAGCCCGATTTTTTTGAGTCCTCACTCTACTGCAGCATTTTCTTTCAGTACTAGCCAACATTTACAGATCTTGATATATTTTCATTTACTTGCTAAACAACAAAAACTGTGGTCAAGTACTCTTGGCAAGAATCTAGGCAATGACAATTGTTTGTTGAGTTGTGAAATGCCATTAAAGAAGAAAAATATGAATGTTGCATTGAAGAATTATTAGTACTGATTCTTTTTTTTAAACCAAGGAGTTTTGAGGATCATTTAGACTTTCTAATTAGCCATGTGTACAGGAATGTTGCCTGCCCTGGTTTAATTTGCCTAGATTTGTATGCAGGGTTTCACTTTAGGACTTTGCAGTATGTGCTAGAGAGATTGATCCTGCTCTGCCTAGCTATTTAGTGTAGTATAGTGAGCCCTGACTTTGACGTCTAACAAACTGGGTTCAAGTTCAACTGTATGACCTTAGGTAAGCTACTTGTTTTTTTTTTTTTTTTTGAGACGGAGTTTCACTCTTGTTGCCCAGGCTGGAGTACAATGGCATGATCTTGGCTCACCGCAACCTCTGTCTCCCAGGTTCAAGCAATTCTCATGCCTCAGCCTCCTGAGTAGCTGGGATTACAGGCATGCAGCACCACGCCTGGCTAATTTTATATTTTTAGTTGAGACAGGGCTTCTCCATATTGAGGCTGGTCTCGAACTCCTGACCTCAGGTGATCTGCCCACCTTGGCCTCCCAAAGTGCTGGGATTACAGGCGTGAGCCATCACACCCGGCCAGGTAAGCTACTTGTTTAAGCCTTGATTTCCCTGTCTGTAAAATATAGCTAAAGCTCGACCCTGCCTTATAATTATTGGATTAGGTAAAATCATAAATGTAAAAATTTGTATCAGTGCCTGGCATAGAGTTACCGCTCAATAAATGGCAAGTATCAGTGCTGACTAGGGCCGTTCCATGAAACAATGGGAAATAGGAGTGGACATGCCAAAATAAGGGGAGAGGGAGAAAGTGCAGGGCATGCCTTGTGAAAGGAATGTGAAAACACATGACAGAAACAAAAGTGAACAGCTACCTCACAGTCCACTGGTAGAGACAGACTCAACAAAATCCTTATAAAACTAGTTGTTTAGGGCAACCCATTTCTCTGGGACCCCTCTCTGCATCAGAGAGCTATTCTCTTTCTTTTGCCTATTGAACTTCTGCTCTTAACCTCACTCTTAAAAAAAAAAAAAAAAAAAAAAACTAATTGTTTACTTATGATTCCCTGTGCTACATGGCAGAAGTACAGGGTGCATTTAAAGAGGCCACCTTGCTGTGGTCCGTCTCTTGTGATGTTTTACACTGACTGAATGTGCTGTGTCTTCAGCTGCCCACACATTACTGCTAGAAAGTGGCAAGTCCTCAGTTATCTGAGCCGTGTGAGTGGAGCCCTCACTACTCATGTGTCTCACTTTTTGTTTTGCTCTAATGTTTTACCCTTGGGTTCAGTGAGAACTTTCCTTAGAGGATCAGCAAGGCCTCTGTCTAGGGGGGATAGAAATTGCATTACAAACATTTAATATACTCTTTCAACTACTGTCTAAATTATGTGCTTCTAGAAATGAGTTTTCTAATTTCTTTTCCTTTTCAGCAGTACTTGGCATGATATTCTATATTTAGCCTCTCAGTAACTTATATTAGCCAAGAGATAAGCATGTGGCCTTTTGTCCTTCCCACCATACTCATCTTGCCAGATTATATGGTAACAGTATCAATACAGATGTCTTCTTGAATTATAAATTCCACATACTCATTTTTAAGATCTGATGATGACATTTTTTATTTCAATATGTAGTCATTTAGACATTTTTCTTTTTCAATTCGTCTGTATTTAATGAAAAAACTGTGATGATACAGATAACCCATAAAGAATATTTTTTTAACAAGTCTATTTTAGGAATGTCTTTCATAAACATAGAATCTCCCATATTCTTTGAATGTGTAATACTTCAGAATAATAAAATGATAATACTAGACAGTCTGACTTGGAGGAGACTTCACTGGATCATACTACTGTCTTTCAGACTGACACATCTTACATTAACTTGATAGCCACTGGTTGGTCAGTACCTTTCCTGGTAGACTTTGACTTTCTCCAGCCTTTTATTAAACTCTTCAGCTTAACTCTGGTCAAATATGAGGGTAGTCAACAGAAAAATAGTTAAGACCAAAGAACCCTATTCAGGTTTTCTCTTCTATGGATTGATTAAGAAAGTAATAGCCTGCAGATGTTATTATATTATATCAGTCAGAATAGGCTAGGTTATACTGTAGTTACAGACAACTCTAAAAATCTTAGTGCCATATTTCTCACTCATACAGCCTGTTCAGTGAGAACTGGTAGGGTCTTTGTTCATTATAGTCACTCAGGTACCCATGCTGACAGAGACTCAACACATGCTTCCATGATCACAGAGTCAGGGGAAAAAGAGCTCTGGAGGGTCTCACTCTAGCAATTCAATATTCCAGCTCAGACAGGACTCCTGCCACTCCTACTCACAATTTACATGGCCCCAGCCAGCCAAAGAGGAATAGGAAATTCAGTCTTCCATGTGTCCAGAAGGAAGAGAACTGAATCTAGATATCAGTAAGTAGAAATAATGACTCTAATTATGTATGGATAAATGAATAAATCTTCTTTTAGATAGTGAAAAGTTACCATGGGGGCAAGTAGCTTTTTAGCGCTATATTTGACAAGTCAGCCCATTTCCATAAAGCTGTTTTAACATTTCAATTGTGGCATACACATAATATAAAACCAAGTAATAATAATAGTAGCTAACACCAACATAGCAGGCTGTATAATCCTTGTAGAAGCCCTATGAAAAAGGTACCATTTTTATCCCCATTTTATAGATGTGGAATCTGAAGCACAGAGGGGTTAAGTAAGAAACTCAAAATCACATGACTAGTAAGTAGCAAAGCCAGGATTTTAACTTTGGTGGTCTGGCTCCAGAGTCCAAGCTCATAATCACTAGGCTGTAGGATACGTTACATTTTTTCACAGCAGACCGTTTTCCTTATTAATATTTGTTAACTGATTATTCTATATGCTATAAGAAAGACTGTAGTTCTCTAGAGGAGGAGGATTGAAGTGTCAGCAGTGGGCTGGACTAAGTAACGAGGAAATTTCCATCCAGCCACATGATTCTTTTATGATTCTGGAGTAAGTTCACAAAATACTTATCAAGCATGCCAGGTACTATGCTGACTCTAGGAATTTACTGTAGTGAATAGGATAGACATGACTGATCCCTGTTCTCAGAGTTTTTGTTCCCATGAAATAAATTTTTGTTCCCATGAAATAGACAGTCATTGAATGAAGCACAAAATGTCCAATGACGGCATATGGCCAGGGGATTTAACCTCTTCTAGATGGTTAAGGCTGGCTCTTCATCATTAGAGCTGAGGTAGATAAGGAAAGGCGAAAGGCATGGACAAAGAAGGCCCAGCACTTAGGGAGCAGGTACCCAGTGTGAAGAACTGGGAGAAGCCTGTTAAGAACAGAGCACAGAGACCAAAGGCAAGAGCAGATCAGGTCACACTGATGCAGCCTGTAGAGGCAGGAAACCACTTAAGCAGGGGAATGAGGAGATTTGTATCTTTCAAAAGCGCTCTATTTTGAAGAATCATGCCCCTGGGTAGACGTGTGGAGTGGATTAGAGGGAACTCAGAGTGGATGGGGAGACCAGTAAGGAAACTATTTAGTAATTTTGGTGAGAGAAGAGATGCTAGCCAGGGGGCTAAGGTGGTAGCAACAGGGGCAGAAGATGTAAATAGATTTGAGAGATTTAGAAGGAAGCCAGTTTAGGACTTGGCGATTAATTGGATGTGTGCATGTGGGTAAGAGGTAGAAATGAGTGAGTGAGAGAAAGAGAGAGAGAGATAAAGAGAGTGTGTTCAGGGCCAACTTCCTGATTTCTGGCTTGAGCAGCTGACTGCTTGCTAATCCTTGTAATGAGAGAGAATGGTAGAGAAGCTATTGTGGAGGAGAGAGGAGATGGTTGCACTATATGCCCTTTATAGTGGGAAACTGGGAAATATGAGTGGATATGCCAGAATAAGGGGAGAGTGAGACAGGGGCAGGGCATGCATTTTGAAATGAACATGAAAACACATGATAGAAACAAGTGAACAGTTAGGTGGTAACACATCTGTAGGCATTGAAGTGTGGGAAGTTGAGCCAGGGAAAACATTTTCTCACCCCTTCACCTAGAAGCAGGACCAGTCTAAACTAATCTTAAGTGTGCTATATATTGGCTTTTCTGTTCACAAAAGACATTTGTCTGTCAGTGTCAGGGTTTCAGTCTCTGTTGATTCCCCTCACAGCTACCTGAATTTTTCTTCTCTGATAAAGTTAGGATAGAATTCTAGTTTTGTTTGTTAAATTTTTCATGTGGTCCATTGTGTTACAAAGTCATACCACCACAATCCATTTGCCTGCTAAGTCAATATCTGCTTCACAAACATAGCAGAAATTAAGATAAATCTGTCTAGCTTGAGTTTCTTACAATGTTTTTTTAAAAAATCCTTGATCCTTTTATGTTTAAGAGCACAAATGGGCCGGGCGTGGTGGCTCACACTTGTAATCCCAGCACTTTGGCTGAGGCGGGCAGACCACCTGAGGTCGGGAATTCGAGACCAGCCTGACCAACATGGAGAAACCCCGTATCTACTAAAAATACAAATTTAGCTGGGCATGGTGGCACATGCCTGTAATCCCAGCTACTCAGGAGGCTGAGGCAGGAGAATCGCTTGAACCTGGAAGGCAGAGGTTGCAGTAAGCCGAGATTGCGCCATTGCACTGCAGCCTGGGCAACAAGAGCAAAACTCTACCTCAAAAAAAAAAACACAAATGAGTCTGTTCCATATGACCTCCAACTTTCCTTCTTCACAGGAGGGACATCTGTTGTTAAATAGCGTGGACTGGGTGAAGCTTCTGGGGGCATCATATTAACTTCTTTGGGTGTATTCTTCCTCTCCATGTACTTAGTACTTCTGTTTTTATTTTAAATATATATATAATAAGACTTTTTTTTTTTTTTTTAAGTTGAAGTCTCGCTCTGTCGCCCAAGCTGGAGTGCAGTGGTGTGATCTTGGCTCACTGAAACCTCTGCCTCCCAGTTTCAAGTAATTCTCCTGCCTCGGCCTCCCGACTAGCTGGGACTGCAGGTGTGAGCCACCATGCCTGGCTAATTTTTATATTTTTAGTAGAGATGGGGTTTCACTATGTTGGCCAGGCTGGTCTCAAACTCCTGACCTCGTGATCCACCTGCCTTGGCCTCCCAAAGTGCTGGGATTACAGGCGTGAGCCACTACGCCCGGCCCAGACTCTGTTATTATATGAATTCACAGACAAAATGTTGCCCCCGCACAATAGCAATGGAGTCTAACAAAAACCGTCTCACCAACATCAGCATTATGAAGGCACTGTGATTTTGTCATATGTATTTCTATGCAATCTAGTACTGGGAAGCTATTCTCTCTTGCCGCAGTTTTGCCTGGTCCCTTAAAATAGAAACTTTTACCATCTCAGGAATTTTGGGACGAAGGTTTCATGCATAAGAGAGGGACTGTAAAACCAGACTGGGTTATCTCTCAGCTCTATACTTTCTAGTTGTATAACTTTAGGTATAACTGTATGACTTTAACTTTTGTTTGTGCCATATGTAAAATTGGACTGTTGATAACATCTACTTCATAGGTTGCTGTCAGGAATAATAAGGTAATATATATAAAGCACTTAGAATAGTATCTGGCACACAGTAAAAGCTCAATAAATGTCAGCTATTATTGCTTTCTTAAGATCTCCCAGAGGCCGGGTGTGGTGGCTCATGCCTTTAATCCCAGTGCTTTTGGAGGCCAAGGTGGGAGGATCACTTGAGCCCAGGAGTTTTAAGACCAGCCTGAGCAACAAAATGAGATCCGTTTCTATGAAAAAAAATTTTTTTTAACTAGCCAGGCATGGTTGCGTGTACCTGTATTCCTAGCTACTCCTGAAGCTGAGGTGGGAGGATCTCTTGTACCCAGATGTTCAAGGCTGCCATGAGTCATGATTGGCTCACGTTGTCCAGCCCGGTGACAGACCAAGACCCCATCTCTAAAACAAAAACATCTCCCAGGACAAGGTGTTAAGTTTTCTTCTCTGTAACTGTCTATAGCATCCCATATAGGATTCTGTATTCAGAAGCCTCCTGCAACCACCTCCCCACCCCCAGAATTGTAGGAATTGGCAAACAAATGTGGAGGGGCTAGGTCCCTCCAAAGGATCTACTACCACCCAAGAGAATACATTCTTAGCCCTTCACTTAGAAGCAGGACCTCTAAACTGGCCCTTTTGGGGACACAGGCTACCTTGGCTAGCAGCCCCACAACACTTTGGGCCTGGAATTGTGTCATCCAGTGTTTCTGTGCTCCTTAGGTTTCTCTTTTACCATAGTGTTGGCTCTGAGTTCTCTGAAATTTACCCTCAGGGTAGTGATTCTCTTTATTGCCTTCATAGGCAGTCACCCAGCTTCTCCACTTCTCCACAGGGTGTTTCTGGGAAGCATATGATGAAATGGATTATGTTTTCCTAGAGGAAAAATGTAAGTGCAAATTACTTTGCTTAGTACTCAATATCAAAAAAAATTCTAGATTAGGCCAATACTGTATTAGAAAACCCAGATCTCCTGGCTCCCTGACCAGTGTTACATCTACTATAGCTCATTATCTGTGCTTTAAAAGTTTTATAAAATATACATAAATGTTTAATTAGTATATGTGGTACAGAAGACCCTAATGCATTATAAAGTAGACATTCAACACATTAAAATATGTCTATTATGCCATACGTTTGACATACCTAAAAGTAATATGTTATTATAATATACACTAAACATTTAATTAACATTAACGTTCCTTACTTTTTACAATTGTAGGGGTCTTGATGGAAGAATTTAAAAAGCTTATCTAAGAATGTTTGAAGAAGAAAGTTGTCCAGAAATGGTTGTGATCTCTCTGAAACCTGTTCCAAACAGGCCTCCCCTCGTCTTACACCCTCAAACTGCCCTTGTCATGGTCACCAATTATTACCACAGTGCTGAGCCCAGTAGTCTGTTCTGAGTCCTTGTCTTGCTTCACTTAGCAGCGGCACTTCATTCAGTTGTTAACACCCTGCTCCTTGAAAGATGTGTTACTTGACTTCCAGGACACTTGTCTTCTCTGGTTTCCTCCTACTCCACTGGCTGTTTCTACTTAGTGCGTTTTGCCAGTTCCTCCTTCTCCAACCTCTAAAACTGAAGTGCTCTAGCCTTCATCTGTAACCCTCTTTTCTTTTCTATACATACGCATGCTCAAATTTGGTGATCTCAATCAAGTCTCAAGGGCTTTAAACTATTGTTATGCTGAACACTCCCAAATCTATATATCCAGCTTGGACTACCTTGAACCCCAGCTTCATAAATTCAGTGACCTACTTGACACTTTCACTTGAATGTTTAACAGGAATCTGAAACTTAACATAAACAAAGCCATACTCCTGAGCTAGCCTCTACAATCACCCATCTTCTGTAGTCTTCAGGAGTTTGCCAGATAGTAATTCCAATGTTTTGCTTAGGCCATCATTCTGTCATATCCTTCATCTAGTCTGCCAGCAAATCCTGTTAGTTCTCACCTTCAGAATATTTCCAGAACTTGGCACAGTAGCATATGCCTGTAGTCCCAGCTACTCAGGAGGTTGAGGAGGGAGGCTCTCTTGAGCCCAGGAGTTTGAGACTACAGTGAGCTGTTAAAATTGAAGCCCAAATTAAAAGTCACAGTTGCGGCCAGGTGCGGTGGCTCACACCTGTAATCCCAGCACTTTGGGAGGCTGAGGTGGTGGATCATTTGAGGTCAGGAGTTCGAAACCAGCCTGGCCAACATGGTGAAACCCCATCTCTACTAAAAATACAAAAATTAGATGGGTATGGTCGTGGGTACCTGTAATTCCAGCTACTCGGGAGACTGAGGCAGGAGAATCACTTGAGCCTGGGAGGCAGAGGTTGCAGTGGGCAGAGATTGTGCTACTGCACTCCAGCCTGGGCAACAGAGTGAGACTCTGTCAAAAAAACAACAACAACAAAAGAAACAAAATAAAAACAAGCTGGACATGGTGGCTCATGCCTATAATCTCAGCACTTTGGGAGGCCGAAGTGGGCAGATCAGTAGAGGTCAGGAGTTTGACACCAGCCTGACCAACATGGTGAAACCCCGTCTCTACTGAAAATACAAAAAGAAATTAGCCGGGCGTGGTGACACACGCCTGTAATCCTAGCTACTTGGGAGGCTAAGGCAGGAGAATCATTTGAACCTGGGAGGTGGAGGTTGCAGTGAATTGCTGAGATTGCCCCATTGCACTCCAGCCTGGGTGACAAAAGCAAAACTCCATCTCACCAAAAAAAAAAAAAAAAAAAAAAAGTCACAGTTGCTACACGAACCTACAAGACCCCACATTATCAGGTACCCTGTCTTCTCTTGGACTATACTCTCTTCCTTGTTTTCTTCACTCCAGTACATGCTTTGCTGTTCTTGAACACACAAGGGATAGACTTTTGCTGCAGGACCTTTAAACTTGCCGTTCCCTCTGTTGGCAGCTTTTTTTCTCCAGCTTGTTTCCTCACTTCCTTCTGGCCTCCACTTCTATTCCGTTTTCTCAGTGAGGCCTTAGTAAGGCCAAACACCCATCTTCCTTCTGTTTTGTTTTTCTTCATAGTATTGGTCACCACATAACCAAATATATTTTACTAATTTATTTTGTCTTTTTAAACTGTTGTCTCTATCTATCCCCACTAAAATGAAGCTCTCTAGCACCTAGAACTGTACTTGGTACATAGTAAATGCTCAATAAATATACTTGTAAGATTGAAAGAATGAACTTTCGATCTTTGTAGTTTCCAAAGGAAAGGAATCTGTCCGTTTAATTGAGACCTAAATGACTGAAAGGTTTATTTCCTAGTAGTGTTTATATTTGAAAATGTTGCCTTTTTGGTAGAAACAGGAGATGTTTTGATTAGTACTTTTTATTTCTTCCTCCACTGAACTCATGCACTGTCCCATCACTTTCATGCCTCTGCCAGAATTAGAATTATCTACTTGCCATCTTAGTTCTGAAAGGCTATCAGCTATACTCTGCACCTTGTACCATTTCTCCACTTTAGTGGTTTTTCTGCTGCCCAGGCTTATGCTGAGGACCCAAATTAAGTGAAAGCCGTTTTTTATGTATTAAATTGCCATAAGCTGCAATCCAGTAGTAGTCTGTCCATCCATCCTCCCTCCCTCCTTCTTTCCCTCCCTCCTTCTTTTCCTCCCTCCTTCCATCCCTCCCTCCTTCCCTTCCATCCCTCCCTCCCTTCCTTCCATCCCTCCCTTCCTCCCTTCCTTCCTTCCTTCCTTCCTTCCTTCCTTCCTTCCTTCCTTCCTTCCTTCCTT